>NW_027332044.1:349387-369286 GCF_048418815.1 Hemitrygon akajei | reverse complement strand
CCCTCGTACTCTTTCGCTTTATCTCTGCTCACTCTTATAACCCGGTCAGCTCTGCCCGTTCTTCCCACTTCTCTCTGTCGCTGTTTCCCGCTCATCTCCCCTCACACCTTCCCCTCCTGTATTCACCCCCTCTCCCGCTCCCGACACTCTGCCACCCTCGCTCGTTCCCCACTCGTTGAAATTCTCCTGTTCTCGTTACCACTTCCACCCTCTCCCTTCTCATTCCCCTCCATTCATCTCTCACACCTCTCACTCCGCTCTGCCCCTCTACCCCCTTCCTCTCACTCTCTCCCCTTTCTCTCCCCGTTCTCTCTTCCAGTTCTTTCTGTCGCATTTTCCTGCCCAATGCCCGCATCGCGCTCTCCCATCTTTGACCGTCGTTATCGCCTTCTCTCTGTCTCCACCTCTCTGTCCTCTCTCCACCACCCTCACTCTCTCTCGCTCGCTGTCTCACCCCTTCTCTCCTACTCTCTTAAACCCTCTTTCTCTTCCCTCACCCCTCGCTCTTCTCTCTCTCCCCGACTCCCTCACCCAATCTCTACCGCTCTCACCCTCTTTATTAACTGTTCTCTCTCCCTCTCTCTCCCAGAAGGTGTGACCTCCACTTACTCAGAGCTGAACTTTCGGAGAGAGGAAACCCGCATCGTTGAGGACGAAGATCCTCCCATTTCCTCGGGACCCGGCGGACTGCCAACCACTGCACAAACAGGTCAGAGTTCACAATGATGACGTCAGTCAGCAGGGTCACGTGTTATAGTCGCAAGAGTCCTTGTTTCGAATGCATCTGTCTCCTGCACCTGGACCATATCCCTCCATACCCGTCATTCCATGTACCTGTCCAAGTTTTTCTTAAATATTAAAAGTGATCCTGCTTTCATCAGTTCATCTGGCAGCTCATTGCAAAGTCCCACCGCTCTCTATGTGAAGAGGCCCCGCCGCATGTTCCTTTACACTTTTCCCCCTTGACCCTTAACCCATGTCCTCTGTTTTTTTCCTCCCCTAGCCACAGTGGAAAAATCCTGCTTGCATTCTCTCTCTGTATACCCATCATAATATTATAAGACCATACGACAAAGGAGCAGAAGAGAGCTAGTCGGCCCATCGAGTCTGCTCCGCCATTTTATCATGAGCTGATCTATTCTCCCATTTGTTCCCACCCCCCGCCTTCTCACCATAACCTTTGATGCTCTGGCTACTCAGATACCTATCAATCTCTGCCTTAAATACACCCCATGACCTGAACTCCACTGCCGCCCTCTGGCAAAAAAAAAATCTTCACATCTCTGTTCTGAATGGGCGCCCTTCAATCCGTAGGTAATGTCCTCTCGTACTAGACTCCCCCACCATGGGAAACAAACTTTGCCACATCCACTCTGTCCATGTCTTTCAACATTCAAAATGTTTCCCCCCACATTCTTCTAAACTCCAAGGTGTACAGTACGAGAGCGGTCAACGTTCCTCAAATGTTACCCCTCTCATTCCCGGATTCATTCCAGAGAATCTTCTCTGAACCCTCTCCAACGTCAGCACAGCACTTCTTAAATAAGGAGTCCAAAACTGCACATAGTATTCCAAGTGCGGTCTTACCAGTGCCTTATAGAGCCTGAACAACACATCCCTGCTCCTAGAACTGAATTACTCCAGAAATGATTTCCAACATTGCATTCGCCTTCTTTACCACCGACTCAACCTGGAGGTTAACCTTAAGGGTATCCTGCACGAGGACTCCCAAATCCCGTTGCATGTCAGAACTTTGAATTATCTCCCCTTTTAAATAATAGTCTCCCCTTTTATTTCATCAATTAAAGTGCATGACCGTACACTTTCCAACATTGTATTTCATTTGCCTCTTCTTTGCCCATCCCACAATCTCTCCAAGTCTCTCTGCAGACTCTCTGTTTCCTCAGGACTACCGGCACCCCGCCTATCTTTATACCATCAGAAATCATAGCCACAAAGCCATCTATTCCATAATCCAAATCGTTGACATACAGCGTAGAAAGAAGAGTCCCCAGCACAGACCCCTATGGAACACCACCGGTAACCGGCAGCCAAACAGAATGGATCCCTTTATTCCCACTCTCTGTTTCCTGCCGAACAGCCAATGATCTATCCAAGTAGATATACCTCTTTCAAATTTTCGCTCATTTTTCTACGCTCCAATGCCTTATACAACTTCAACATAACATTCCAACTCTTATACTCAGTACTTTGATTTATAAAGAGCAATTTGCCAAACGCTCTCTTTCCTACCCTATCTACCTGTGACGCCACTTTTAGGGAATTATAGTATCTGTATTCCCAGATCACTATCTTCTACTGCACACAACAGTGCCCTATAATTTACCTGTTTGTCCAGCGGAAAGAGCAATACCTCACACTTGTCTGCATTAAACTCCATCTGCCATTTTTCAGCCCATTTTGTCAACTGGTCCAATTCCCTCTGCAAGCATTGAATATATTCCTCACTGTTCACTACACCTCCAAACTCTGTATCATCAGCAAGTTTGATGATCCAATTTACCACATTATGATCCAGATCATGATATAGAAGACGAGTAAAAATGGACCCAGCACTGATCCCTGTGGCACGCCACTAGTCACAGGCCTCCAATTCAGAGAAGCAATCATCCATTACCACTGTCTGGTTTCTCCGTTGGGCCAATGTCTAATCCAATTTACTACCTCACCATGTATATGTAAGAGGTTTCTTCGTACTTTATGTTACCGCGACTGCGACCTAGGGACTGAATCTTCCTAACGACCCTGCCATGTGGGAGCTTGTCAAAGGCCTTACTGAATTCCATATAGACAACATCCCCCGCCTTCCCCTCATTCACTTTTCTAGTAACTTGCACGAAAAACCGTATTAGATTGGTTAAACATGACCTACCACGCACTAACCATGTTGACTCTCCCTAATGAGTCCCTGTCTCATCCAAATACTTGTAGATTCTAACCCTTAGAACTCCTTCCAATAATTTTCCTACTCCTGATGGTAACTTTACCGGCCTATAATTTCCCAGATTTTTTTTAGAGCCTTTTTTTTTAAAAATAACGTAAAAACGGAAGAGCTATCCTTCAATCCTCCGGCACCTGATCCGTGGATACGGACATTTAAAAATATTTCTGCCAGGGTCTCTGCAATTGCAACATGAGTCTCCTTCAGGGTCCGAGGGTAAACCCTGTCAGGGCCTGGGGATTTATCCACTCTGAATTGCCTCAACACCGGTCTCCTTCAAGGACCGAGGGTAACCCTGTCAGGGCCTGGGGATTATCGACCTCTGACTTGCCTCAACACCAGTCTCCTTCAGGGACCGAGGGTAAACCCTGTCAGGGCCCGGGGATTTATCCACTCTGACTTGCCTCAACACCCGTCTCCTTCAGGGACCGAGGGTAAACCCTGTCAGGCCCGGGGATTTATCCACTCTGACTGGTCTCAACACCAGTCCCCTTCAGGGACCGAGGGTAAACCCTGTCAGGGCCCGGGGATTTATCCCCACTCTTACTTGCCTCAACACCCGTCTCCTTCAGGGACCGAGGGGTAAACCCTGTCAGGGCCCGGGGATTTATCCACTCTGACTGGTCTCAACACCAGTCCCCTTCAGGGACCGAGGGTAAACCCTGTCAGGGCCCGGGGATTTATCCACTCTGACTTGCCTCAAAACTAGTCTCTTCAAGGACCGAGGGTAAACCCTGACAGGGCCTGGGGATTTATCCACTGTGACTTGCCTCAAAACCAGTCTCCTTCAAGGACCGAGGGTAAACCCTCTCAGGGCCCGGGGGATTATCCACTCTGACAAGCCTCAACACCAGTCTCCTTCAGGGACCGAGGGTAAACCCTATCAGGGCCTGGGGATTTATCCACTCTGACTTGCCTCAACACCAGTCTCCTTCAGGGACCGAGGGAAAACCCTGTCAGGGCCCGGGGATTTATCCCTCTCTGACTTGCCTCAAAACTAGTCTCTTTCAAGGACCGAGGGTAAACCCTGACAGGGCCTGGGGATTTATCCACTGTGACTTGCCTCAAAATCAGTCTCCTTCAAGGACCGAGGGTAAACCCTCTCAGGGCCCGGGGATTTATCCACTCTGACAAGCCTCAACACCAGTCTCCTTCAGGGACCGAGGGTAAACCCTATCAGGGCCTGGGGATTTATCCACTCTGACTTGCCTCAACACCAGTCTCCTTCAGGGACTTAGGGTAAACCCTGACAGGGCACGGGGATTTATCCACTCTGACTTGCCTCAAACCAGTCTCCTTCAGGGGACCGAGGGTAAACCCTGTCAGGGCCCGGGGATTATCCACTCTGACTTGCCTCAACATCAGTCTCCTTCAGGGGACCGAGGGAAACCCCTATCAGGGCCCGGGGATTTATCCACTCTGACAAGCCTCAACACCAGTCTCCTTCAGGGACCGAGGGTAAACCCTATCAGGGGCCTGGGGATTTATCCACTCTGACTTGCCTCAGCACCAGTCTCCTTCAGGGACCGAGGGTAAACCCTGTCAGGGCCTGGGGATTATCCACTCTGACTTGCCTCAACACCATCTCCTTCAGGGACCGAGGGTAAACCCTGTCAGGTCCCGGGGATTTATCCACTCTGACTTGCTTCAACAGCAGTCTCCTTCAGGGACCGAGGGTAAAACCCTGTCAGGGCCTGGGGATTTATCCACTCTGACTTGCCTCAAAACCAGTCTCCTTCAAGGACCGAGGGTAAACCCTCTCAGGGCCCGGGGATTTACCCACTCATACAAGCCTCAACACCAGTCTCCTTCAGGGTCCGAGGGTAAACCCTATCAGGGCCTGGGGATTTATCCACTCTGACAAGCCTCAACACCAGTCTCCTTCAGGGTCCGAGGGTAAACCCTATCAGGGCCTGGGGATTTATCCCACTCTGACTTGCCTCAACACCAGTCTCCTTCAGGGACATAGGGTAAACCCTGTCAGGGCCCGGGGATTTATCCACTCTGACTTGCCTCAAACCAGTCTCCTTCAGGGACCGAGGGAAACCCTCAGGGCCCGGGGATTATCCACTCTGACTTGCCTCAACATCAGTCTCCTTCAGGGACCGAGGGTAAACCCTATCAGGGCCCGGGGATTTATCCACTCTGACAAGCCTCAACACCAGTCTCCTTCAGGGGACCGAGGGTAAACCCTATCAGGGCCTGGGGATTTATCCACTCTGACTTGCCTCAGCACCAGTCTCCTTCAGGGACCGAGGGTTAAACCCTGTCAGGGCCCCGGGGATTTATCCACTCTGACTTGCCTCAACACCAGTCTCCTTCAGGGACCGAGGATAAACCCCTGTCAGGGCCCGGGGATTTATCCACTCTGACGTGCTTCAACACCAGTCTCCTTCAGGGACCGAGGGTAAACCCTGTCAGGGCCTGGGGATTTATCCACTCTGGACTTGCCTCAACACCAGTCTCCTTCAGGGACCGAGGGTAAACCCTGTCAGGGCCCGGGGATTTATCCACTCTGACTTGCCTCAACACCAGTCTCCTTCAGGGACCGAGGGTAAACCCTGTCAAGGCCCGGGGATTTATCCACTCTGACTTGCCTCAACATCAGTCTCCTTCAGGGACCGAGGGTAAACCCTGTCAAGGCCCGGGGATTTATCCACTCTGACTTGCCTCAACACCAGTCTCCTTCAGGGACCGAGGGGTAAACCCTGTCAGGGCCCGGGGATTTATCCACTCTGACTTGCCTCAACACCAGTCTCCTTCAGGGACCGCGGGTAACCCTGTCAAGGCCCGGGGATTTATCCTCTCTGACTTGCCTCAACACCAGTCTCCTTCAGGGACCGAGGGTTAAACCCTGTCAGGGCCCGGGGATTTATCCACTCTGACTTGCCTCAACACCAGTCTCCTTCAGGGACCGAGGGTAAACCCTGTCAGGGCCCGGGGATTTATCCACTCTGACTTGCCTCAACACCAGTCTCCTTCAGGGACCGAGGGTAAACCCTGTCAGGGCCCGGGGATTATCCATTCTGACTTGTCTCAGGACAGCAATCACCTCCTCCTCTTCAACCTCTATAGGTTCCATGACCTCACTACTTGTTTCCCTCATTTCCATAGGCACCTTTCAGTTTCCTTAGTAACTACAGATACGAAAAAGATTTAAGATCTCCCCCCATTTCTTTGCTTCCTTACGTAGCCGACCACTCTGATTTTCAAGAGGACCCAATTATATCCCCTTACTACCCTTTCGCACTTAATATACCTGCAGAAGCTCTAAAGATTTTTCTTCACCTTGACTGCCAGAACAACCTCATGTCTTCTTTAAACCCTCCTGATTTCTTTCTTAAGCATTTTCTTGCACATTTATACTCCTGAAGAATTCATTTGCTCCTTGATCCTATACATTTCATACATTCTCTCTTTTTCTTTATCAGAGTTCTAATATCCCCTAGAGAACGAAGGTTCCTTAATCTCATTCAATTAGCCTTTAGTCCTGACAAGAACATACAACTCTGCACTCTGAAAAGTTCTCTTTTGACGGCCTCCCACTTATTAATCACATCCTTGTCAGAGAACAACCTGTCCCAAACCACGCGTTTTAGTTACTTTTTCATTTCATCAATTTGGCCTTTTTCCCAGTTTAGAACTTCAACCCGAGGGACCAGATCTATATTTATCCATGATCAAGTTGAAACTAATGGCGGTATGATCACTGTCCCTCGGTGTTTCCCCACACAGACTTCCGTCACCTGTCCTAACTTGTTTCCCAATAGGAGATCTAAAACTGCACCGTCTCTAGTTGATACCTCCATATATTGATCATAGAAGACTTTGCTGAAGACATTATACAAACACTAAACCGTCTGGAACTTTAACAGATTTGGAGCCACGATCAATATGTGGAAAATTAAAATACCCTACTATCACAACTTTATGTTCCTGCTGTTGTCTGCTGTCTCTCTGCAGAATTGCTCCTCCAGTTCTCACTGACTAGTGGGTGGTCTATAATACAACCCCATTAATGTGGTCATCATGTCTTTCCTGTTTCTCAGCTCCACCCATATGGCCTCGGTAGCCGAGCGCTCTAATCTGTCCTGCCTGAGCACTTTTGTAACATTTTCCCTGACTGGCAATGTCACCACCCCCGCCCCCCCCACCCTTCACCCTCTGCCTCTATCATGTCTGAAACATCGGAAACCTGGAACATTAAGCTGCTGTCCTGCCCCTCCTGTAGCCAAGTTTCACTAATGGCTATGATGTGATAATTCCACGTGTCAATCCACGCCCTCGGCTTGTCTGCCTTCCGGACAATCCTCCTCGCACTGAAATAGACACGCCTCCGAAGATTGTAACACCCATACACAACACTTCTATTTCTGACTTTGCATGAACTTTTAACACAATTATTTCCACCCCCGCTCCATGATTTGCTTTGGCCCTACGGTTCCCACCCCCCTCCAAATCTAGTTTAAACCCTCCCCATTCAGCGCTCGTGGTTTTATACGTCTCTGTGAGGTCACCACTACGTTCCAAGAATTAAATTCCCAACCTGCCCGACCTCTCTGCACAAATCAGTCCCTCGAGACTAGACAACATCCTCGTTCTCCTCCTTCGCTCTCCTCCACTTTCACATTACCCACCCCCACACTCTCTGCCTCTCCCGTACACCCTTATCCCCCTCCTCCACCAATCTCCTCCTCTACTCGGATCCCGATTCGCCCCAACCACTCTCTTAAAAAAAACTTTCATCGTCTTTGCCCTTCTATCTCCCCATCTCCCCTCTCTTCCTGCTCCGCCCCACTCTCCTCCCCTATTATCTCCCCTCCTATTCCTCCGTCCCCCTCTCTCGTCCCTGTCTACTTCCTTTCGCACTAACACCTCCTCACTCCCTCAGCTCTCTCTCCTCCTCGTCATCGACTCTCACCTCAATCCTGTGCTCTCTGTCTCCCGGCACCCCGTAGTGTACGATCTGAGACCTTGTTAAAGTCTAGGTAGATTACATCTACTCCCCGTGCCTGATCCGTCCTTCCAGATCAAAGTAGCCCGACAGCTCTCCCTGGGTCTCACGCCATCCAGTACCTCTCACCCTCCTCCATCTTCCACCGTCCTTCTTCCCCACTCCCTCCCTCTCTCATCAGTCAATTCTTGCCCCGTCTCTCCCTCCCTTCCTTTCTTCTATCTCCCAGAGTGATCTGCCATCTTGTGACTGCACTATGTTAAATTTAGTGTACATTTAATCTGGCATCAGGACAGGCGGTCATCCGCAATCAAATCGGTCTGTCTATTCGCCCTAGGCCTCACCCCATTATGCAGAACAGCCCAACAAATGCCTTACTGAAGTCCCTGCACATCATGTCAAATACACTGTCACATCAGCCGTCCTTGGTGCCTCTCTCCAAAGATGGAAAACTGCCATGTTCCCTCCGTGGACACTTGTCTACACTTCCTGCTGCTTCGGTGCAGCAGTCAGATTAACCACAGACCCCCTACCCAACCCGGACTCCCTCCCATCGGGGTGGGGTTTGGTGTGGTTGAGATATCAGATTATCGAAAGGTCCACTAGAGCGATCAGATGGACTCCTGACCTCACGATCGACCTCGTAGTGGCCCCTTGCACCTTATCGTCTTCCTGCACTGCCCTCTCTCTGTAACTGTGGACGCTTCACTCTGCAATTCTGTGATTGTATTACGCTGCTCGACAACTATGAAAGGATTTGTGTCTCTGGATGTAACTGGGACCTCGCCTGTCCGTGATGTACATAAATGAATCTGGATTAAATTGTAGAGAGGTGCTTTAGACACATACAAAACATGAAACCATACAGCACAATATAGGCCCTTCGACCCACAAAGCTGTGACGAACATGTCCCCACCTAAGAACCACCAAGGCTTAACCCATAGCCCTCTGTTCTTCTCAGCTGGATGTAGCTATCCTGGAGGCCTATAAAGAACGTATCATTTCCACATTCACCACCGCCGCCGGTAACCCATTCTACGCACTCACCACTCTCCTGTGTTAAAAACCTTACCCCTCACATCTCTTCTACACCTACTTCCCACACCTTCAACTATTCCCTCCGTGCTAACCATTTCTGCTCTGAGGAAAATACCTACATGATCTATACGATCAATGTCCTTCCTTCTTGTGCACCACTTATCAATTCACTCTCATCCTCCATCGCTCCATGGAGAAAAGGCCGAGTTCACTCGCTCTATTCTTATAAGGCATGCTCCCCCAATCCAGGCAACATCCCTTGTAAATCTCTTACGGTTTCCAGGTCCTTCATATAGTGAGAAACATTGAAAACCTACAGCACAATACAGGCGTTTCGGCTCACAAAGTTGTCCCGAACATGTCTCTACCTTAGCAATTACTAGGCTTACCGATGGCCCTCTATTTTTCTACGGTCCATGTATCTATCCAAAAGGTTCTTAAATGACCCTATCGTGTCCGCCACCAGCACCTTTGCCGGCAGCCCATTCCATGCACTCACCACTGTCTGCTTAAAACACTTACCCTGACATGTCCTCTGCACCTACTCCCCAGCAGCCGTAAACGTGTGTCCTCTTGTGGCAAGCATTTCAGCCCTGACACGACTCATCCTCCGTCGCTCCAAACAGAAAACACCGAGTTCACTCAACCTGTTCTCACTAGGCATGCTCCCCAATCCAGGAAACATCCTCGAAAATCTCATTTGAATCCATTCTATAGATTCCAAATCCTTCCTTTAGTGAGTCAACCAGAACTGAGCACAGTACTCCATCTGGGGTCTGAACAGTGTCCTACATAACTGCAACATTACCTCCTAGCTCCTAAATCAATTCCACGATCGATGACGGACAATTTGCCGTATTTCTTTTCTAACCACCGAGCCAACCTAGGTAGCAGTTATGAGTGTCCCATGGACTCAGACCCGAAGATCCTTCTGATCCTCCTACACTGCCAAGAGTCTTACCATTAATACTATATCCTGCCATCATATTTGACCTACCAAAATGACAACCCCTTACACTTATCTGGGTGGAAACTCCATCGGACACTTCTCAGCCCAGTTTTGCATGCTATCGATGTCCCGCTGTAACATCGGACAACCCCTCCACACTTCCCACAACACCTCCAACCATAGTGGTCACCAGCGAAAATATTAACCCTTTCCCCTCCTCTCCTCATCCAGGTATTTATAAAAACTTCACAAAGGGTAGGTGGCGCAGAACAGATCTCTGAGGCACACCGGCGAGTCTCAGGTGTCCATGCAGAATATGACCCTTCCGCAAGCATAATTTGCCTTTTGTGGGGCAAGCCCAGTTATTGATCCACAAAGCAATATCCCCTTGGATCCCATGACTTCTTACTTTCTCAATAAGCCTTGCATGTGGTATCATATCAAATACCCCTGCTAAAATGCATATACACTACATCTGCGGCTCTACCTTCAACGATGTGGTTAGTCACGTCCTCAAAAACACTATCAGACTGTGAGGCACGACCTGCTTTTGACAAAGCCATGCTATCTATTCCTATTCATATTAGACCTCTCAAAATGTTCATCAATCCTGCCTCTCAGGATCTTCTCCATCAACTAAGCAACCACGATAGTAAGACTCACTTGCCTATTAATTTTGTGAGCTGTCCCTCCTCCATTTCTTGAAGAAGGGAAACACCATTCGCAACCCTCCAATCCTCCGGAAACCCCCCCCGTCCTCATTGATGATGTAAAGGTCATTGCCAGAGGCTCAGCAATCTCCTACCTCGCTTCCCACAGTAGCCTGGGATACATCCCACCCGGTCCGGTGACTTGTCCCAACTTGATGCTTTCCAAAAGCTCCAGCACATCCTCTTTATTAATTTCTACATTCTTAAGCTTTTTAATCCACTGCAAGTTATCCCTTCAATCTCCAAGATCATTTTCCGTAGTGAATACAGAAGCAAATTTTCATTCAGAACCTCCTCTACTTCCTCCGGTTCCTACACACATTTCCATCGTCTCACTGGATTTGTCCTATTTTCTCACGTCTCATCCTCTTGATCTCAAATACTTATAGAACGTCTTGGGGTTTTCCTTAATTCTGACCGCCAAGACCTTCTCATGGCTCCCTCTGGCTCTCCTAATCTCATTCTTAAGCTCCTTCCTGCTCGCCATAAATTTTTCTAGATTCGTAACATTACCTCGTCTTTCTAACTTTCGACGGTCTTCTTTCATCTGATGTGATGTACAACAGCCTTTGTACACCAGGGTTCCTGTACCCGACCATACTTTCTATGTCTCAGTGGAAAGCACCTACCCAGAGCCCCACACAAGAACACCCTGAACTTTGCCACATTTCTTCCGTACGTTTCCCTGCGAACATCTGTTTCCAATTCAAACTTCCAACTTCGTGCCTGATAGTTCCCTTTAATCCAATTAAACGTTTCCCTAACTTGTCTGTGTCTATTCCTCTCCAATGCTATGGTAAAGGAGATAGAATTGTGATCAGTATCTCCAAAATGCTCTCCCACTGAGAAAGCTGTCACCTGACCAGGTTCATTTCACAAAACCAGTTCAAGTGCAGCCTCTCCTCTTGCAGGACTATTTACATATTGTGTCAATAATCCTTCCTGAACACACCTAACAAACTCTACCCCATCTCAACACCCTCACTCTAGGAAGATGCCAATCAATAGTTGGGAAACTAAAAACTCCCACCAAAGCAATCCGATTGTTATTACTCCTTTCCAGAATCTGTCACCCTCTCTGCTCCTCAAAGTCCCTGTTACTATTGGATGGTCTATACAAAACGCCCATTAGATTTATTGACCCCTTCCTATTCCTAACGTACACGCTCAGAGACTCCGCAGACAACTTCTCCATGGCGTCCTCCTTTTCCGCAGCGGTGACAATCTCCCTGATCAACAGTGCCATGCCCCCACCTTTATTTCTCCTTCCTCCCTATCTTTTCTAAAACATCTTAAGCCGGCACTTGAAGTTGCCATTCCTGAACTCGAGCCATCTAAGCTACTGTAATGGCCACAACATCATTTCCAAGTGCTGATCCACGCGTGGATTAACCCTAACCCTAACCCTAACCCTAACCCTAACCCTAACCCTAACCCTAACCCTAACCCTAACCCTAACCCTAACCCTAACCCTAACCCTAAGGTTTAGGGTTAACCCTAACCCTAACCCTAACCCTTCGAATTAAAATAGACACACCTGAAACATTGGACTGAGCGCGTCCCTTCTCTACCACCTGACTATCCTTTCTTTCTCCATTGTCTCCAAATTTTCTCTCTTTGTGAGCCAACCATCTGTCTGAGCGCGTCCCTTCTTCACCACCTGAGTATCCTCCTTTTCGCACTGTCTCCAAGCTTTCTCTATTTGTGAGCCAACCTCCCTTTCCTCTGTCACATCAGTTCGGTTCCCAACCCTTAGCAACTCTAGGTTAAACTCTCCCCAGTCGCCTTAGCAAACGTCTCGCCAGGGTTAGTAGTTTTGAAGACGATACGAAAATAGTTCGTGATGTGGGCTGTGTAGAAAACTGGCAAAGAATTCAGCATGGATCAGTTTCAGACATGGTTTCAGGAACTGGCAGGTGGAGTTTAACACTGAAGAACGTAAAATGATGCGCCTTGGTAGGTCAAATGAAGAGATAGCACCCTATCAAATCCAGGACTCTAAACACTGTTGATGAGCAGAGGATCCTGGGGTCCATGGTCATAACTCCCTGAACGTGGCTGCACGTTTTGATAGCATGGTTAAGAAGGCCTATGGCATGCTTGACAATAGATAATAGGTGCAGGAGTAGGCCATTCCGCCCTTCGAGCCAGCACCGCCATTCAATGTGATCATGGCTGATCATCCACAATCAGTACCCAGTTCCTGTATTTACCCCATATCCCTTGACTCCACTATCTTTAAGAGCTCTATCTATCTCTTTCTTGAAATCATCCAGTGAATTGGCCTCCACTGCCTTCTGAGGCACAGCATTCCATAGACATGCAACTGTTTAGAGGAAAAAGTTTTTTTCCCCCTCAACTCCGTTCTAAATGGTCTACCCCTTATTCTTAAAATGTGGCCTCTTGTTGTGGACTTCCCCAACATCGGGAACACGTTTCCTGCTCTAGCGTGTCCAATCCCTAAATAATCTAACATGTTTCAATCAGATCCCTTCTCATCCTTCTAAATTTCAGTGTATACAAGCTAATTCGCTCCAATCTTTCAACATATGACAGTCCTGCCATCCCAGTAATTAATGCTTGCTTTTATTAGTCGGGACATTGAGTACAAATGTCAGGGAGTTATGTTGCAACTTTATAAAAATCACTAGTTAGGCTGAAACAGACGTATTGTATACAGTTCTGGTCACCCCATTATGGGAAGGATGTCGGGGCGTTGGGGAGCCTCCGGAGAGGTTTAACAGGACTCTGCCGGGATTCGATGGCATGTGTTACAACGAGAGGTCGGACACCTGGGTCGCTTCCTCTAGAGCGGAGGAGGCTCAGGGGAGATCTGACTGATCTCTGGAATCCGTCAGACACCTGTCAGCCTTTGCCAAGTCAAGGAATTGGGACTGCCGGGGATGACGGCTGAAAGTCAATGAGATTGAGAGAGGGTGGGGGTGATCGTGGTGGAAGGAGAGAGCGCGAATTGTGGGTTGAAGGGAGACCCAGTGAGTGTCACCGCTGAGTTCACGCACACGCTGAATGGTCTGTCCACAGGTTCGCATAAACAGAAGTCGGAAAAGAACATCGGAAATACGCCATACCGGAAGATCTGCATTCTCTGCCTCGTTACGTCCGTCCTCATCGGGATAGTGGCAGGGGTCTCGATCCATGGTGAGTGGAACGGGCTCCGGGAGGATTCAGACTATAAACAAACAAAGTGGAATGAAACGTGAGCACACAACACCACAGTGACACTGACACACTATTAACCGTGACACCAACACATGCCTCATCGTGAAACCGACATGTCCCTCACGGTGACACTGACACTACCTTCACGTTGACGTTCCCCTCACTGTATCGCCGATACGATCCTCATCGTGACACGGACGCTCACTTCACCGTGACCCCGACGATCCCCTACCCTTGACCCAGACACAGCCCGCACGGTGACATCACAATGCGATGTGGGAGGATTTGGGCAGTGTAGACTGGGAACACAGACAATATTGTGGAACGGTTGAGGAACAGTGGTGGACTTTCAACGATTTTTTACGCTGTCAAACAGAATTATAAAAGGCAAAGTCAGTGCAGGGGTGGGGGGTGGGGAGTAGCCAGCCTTGCATAACGAAGGAAAGAAAATAAAGCATCAGACTAAAAGCTTGTGCATATTAATTCGCCAAGAGTTGTGGGAAACTGGAAGACTAGGAAAACTTTTAAAAAAACAGCAAAGTCACTAATGAGCAATAAAGAAAGGGAAGCTACATTAAGAAAACAAACCAGCTCAAAATTAAAATTGGATAGTAAAAGTTATTTTAATTATCTACAGCAGAAAGGAGTGGCCAAAGTGAATGTAGGTCCATTGGAGGAAGAGAAGGGGGAATTGATGTTGGGTAATGAGGAAATGCCAGAGGCTTTGAATGACTATTATGCGTCGTCTTCACGGTGGAGTACGCGCCGGACATGTCAAAGAGAAATGTTATGGATGAGATGGGAGCTGAGGACCTCAATACAACAGCTGAGCAAACTTATGCATCCCAGGGTGCTGAAAGACATGGCAGAAGTTATAGTTTAGGCTTTAGTAATAATTTACAAAAAAATCTCTGGGCTTAGTGGATTGCAAGAATGTCACGCCCGTGTTCAAAAAAGCAACAAGCAAAAGGCATTTAACTCTCGGCCTGATGAACTCTCCTGATGAAGGGTTTCGGCTTCCTCCTCCCATAGATGCTGTCTGTCCTGCTGAGTTCCGCCAGCGGTTTATGTTTTTGATTATTACCGGCATCTGCAGATTTACTCGTGTTAACTCTATGCCGATTAGTTTAACATCTGTAGCTGGGAAAATGGTTGAGGCTATCATTAAAGAAGAAATAGCGAAGCATCTGGAAAGAAATGTATCCATTAAGCAGACGCAGCGTGGATTCAGCAAAGGAAGATCTTGTTTGACAAACCTCTTTGAGCATGTAACGAGCGCAGTGAATAGAGGGGAAGAGATGACGCTATTTCCTTGGATATGCAGAAAGTGTTCGATAAGATGCAGCACAAAATACCAATCAATAAGATACAGATGTTGGGGTGAAGTATTAGCATGGATTGGGCATCAGTTAACTAATAGAACGAAAGCGTTGTGATACATGGGTGTTACTCTGGTTGGCAATCAGTGGGGAGCGGTGTGTGGCAGGCGCCAGTGCTGGGCCCGCAACTCTACACGATATATATTAACGATCCAGAAGAGGGTATCGAGTGCAATGTGTCTAAGGTTGTTGATGATGCTTAATTCAGAGGAAAAGGGGATTCTGCAGAAGATACGGAAAGTCTGCAGGGAGATATAGACAGGTTAAATGAGAAGGCAGTGGTCTAGCAGATGGAGTACAATGTTGATAAATTGGAGGTCTTCCACGTTGGAAGAAAAAATGAAAGTGCAGATTATTATTTAAAAAGTGAAAGATTGCAGCATGCTGTTGTGTACAGGGACTTGGGAGTGCTTGCGCATGAACCACAAAAGGACAAAAGGTTGTTTTGCAGGTAGTAGGCTGTTAAGAAGGCAAACGTGACGTTGGCCATTGCTGGAGGGATTTAATTTAAGAGCAGGGTCGATGTGCAACAACTGTACAGGGTACTGGTGAGGCCGCACATCGAGTACTGCGTGCAGTTTTGGTCTTACTTGAGAATGGATTTACTCTCTGCGGAGGAGGTGCAGATGAGGATAGTCAGGATGATTCCAGAGTTGAGGGTTTGAAGATTAGACTATGAGGAGAGATTGAGTCGCCTAGGACTGTACTCGCTGGGATTCAGAAGAATCAGAGGAGATCTTACTGAAATACAAACAATTTTAAAAGGGATAGGTAATATAGAGGCAGGAAAGTTGTTTCGACTAGGAGGTGAGACGATAACTAAGGGACATAACACCATAAGACCATATGATATAGGAGCAGAAGTAGGCCATTCTGCCCATCGAGTCTGCTCCTCTATTCAATCATGGGCTGCTCCAATTCTTCTAGTCATTCTCTCCCATGTTTTCGCCTCATATCCTTTGATGCCCTGGCCAATCAAGATCGTATCTATCTTTCCCTTAAGTACTGCGAATGACTTGTCCTCCACAGCTGCCCGTGGCAACAAATTCCACGGATTTACCACCCTCTGACAAAAGTAATTTCTCCGCATCTCAGTTCTAACTGGACGTGCTTCAATCCTGAAATCGTGCCCTATTGTCAGAGAATCCCCTACTATGGGAAATAACTTTGCCATCTCTAATCTTTTCAGGCTTGGTAATATTCAGAATGTTTCTGTGAGATTCCCCCTCATTCTCCTGAACTCCAGGGTACAACCCAAGAGCTGCCAGACGTTCTTCATGCGGTAACCCTTTCATTCCTGGAATCATTCTCGTGAATCTTCTCTGAACCCTCTCCAATGTCATTATATTCTTCCTAAATTAAGGAGCCCAAAACTGCACACAATACTCCTAGTGTTATCTCACAGGTGCCTTATGGAGCCTCAAAATCACACCCCTACACTTATATTCTACACCTCAGGAAATGAATGCCAACATTGCATTTACCTTCTTCACAACCGACTCCACCTGCAGGTTAACCTTTAGGACAAGGGACTCCCAAGTCCCTTTGTATCTCTGCATTTTCAATTTTCTTCCCATCTAAATAACAACCTCTCCGTTTATTTCTTCCACTAAAGTGAATGACCATTCACTTTCCAACATGGCATTTCATTTGCCATTACTTTGCCCATTCCCATAAACCATTTAAGTCTCTTTGCAGGCTGCCTGTTTCCTCAACACTACCCGCTCCTCCCCCTGCCTTTGTATCATCGCCAAATTTGGCCGCAAGTCCATTAGTACAGTAGTCCATATGATTCACGTACATCGTAAAAAGGCAGAGGTTCCAACTCCGTCCTCTGTGGAACTCCACTGGTAACCGGCAGCCAGCCAGAATAGGATCCCTTTATTCCCACTCTCTTTTCTGCCGATCTGCCAATTCCCCACCCCACCCCCTACCCCCATGCTAATAACTTTCCCGGAATTCCATGGCATCTTATCTTTCTCATCAACCTCATAAGTGGCACCTTGTCAAGGCCATCTGAAATCCAAGTGCACCACATCCACTTGGATGTGGATATCTCGTCTGTCTACCCTGCTTGTAATTCCCTCAAGAAATTGCAGTAGGTTAGTCAGGCAGGATTTCCCTTTCCAGAAACCATGCTGGTTTTGGCCTATCTTGTCATGTGCCTCCAGGTGCTCTGTAATCTCATCCCTAACAAACGATTCCAACAACTTGCCAACTATTGATGTTAGGCTAACAGGTCTATAGTTTCCTTTCTGCTGCCTCCCACCCTTCGTAAGTAGTGGAGTAGCATTTCAATTTTCCAGACATCCGGTGAAAGGCGAGAATCTATCGATTCTTGAAAGATCACCATTAAGAGGGAACTTGATGACGGTGAGGACAATATGAGTTAGATTGACTTTCTGGAGCAGGTTAATATTGAGGGAGAGGAGGTGTTGGAGTTGCTAAAATACATTAGGACGGATGAGTCCCCAGGGCCTGACGGGATCTTACCCAGGATGCTCCACGAGGCGAGGGAAGAGATTGCCGAGCCTCTGGCTAGGATCTTTATGTCCTCGTTGTCCACGGGAATGGTACGGGAGGATTGGAGGGAGGCGAATGTTGTCCCCTTGTTCAAAAAAGTTAGTACGGATAGTCCAGGTAATTATAGACCATTGAGCCTTACATCTGTGGTGGGAAAGCTGTTCGAAAAGATTCTTAGAGATAGGATCTATGGACATTTAGAGAATCCTGGTCTGATCAGGGACAGTCAGCATGTTTTTGTTAAAGGAAGATCATGCCTAACAAGCCTGATAGAGTTCTTTGATGAGGTGACCAGGCATATAGATGAGTGTACTGCAGTAGATGTGATCTACATGGATTTTAGTAAGGCATTTGACAAGATTCCACACGATAGGTTTATTCAGAAAGTCAGAAGGCATGGGATCCAGGGAAGTTTGGCCAGGTGGATTCAGAATTGGCTTGCATGCAGAAGGCAGAGTGTAGTGGTGGAGGATTCAGATTGGAGGATTGTGACTAGTGGTGCACCACGAGGATCTATTCTGGGCCCTCTACGTTTTGTTATTTTTTTAATGGCATGGATGTGGGAGTAGAAGGGTGGGTTGGCAAGTTTGGAGACGACACAAATATTGGTGGTGTTGTAGATAGTGTAGAGGATTGTCGAAAATTGCAGAGAGACATTGATAGGATACAGAAGTGGGCTGTGAAGTGGAAGATGGAGTACAACCCGGAGAAGTGTGAGGTGGTACACTTTGGAAGGACAAACTCCAAGGCAGAGTACAAAGTAAAGGGCAGGATACTTGGTAGTGTAGAGGAGGGTTCTGGGGGGTACATGTCCACAGATCTCTGAAAGTTACCTCACATGTAGATACGGTAGTTAAGAAAGCTTATCGGGTGTTAGCTTTCATAAGTCGGGGGATAGTGTTTAAGAGACGCGATGTAATGATGCAGTTGTATAGAACTCTGGTTAGCCCACACTTGGAGCACTGTGTCCAGTTCTGGTCGCCTCACTAGAGGAAGGGTGTGGAAGCACTGGAAAGGGTACAGAGGAGATTTATCTGGATGCTGCATTGATTAGAGAGTATGGATTATAATCAGAGATTAAGGGAGCTAGGGCTTTACTCTTTGGAGAGAAGGAGGATGAGAGGAGACATGATAGAGGTGTACAAGATATTATGTGTGGACAGCCAGCGCCTCTTCCCCAGGGCACCACTGCACAGTACAAGAGGAGATGGCTTTAAGGTAAGGGGAGGGAAGTTCAAAGGGGATATTAGAGGAAGGTTTTTCACAGAGAGTGGTTGGTGCATGGAATGCCCTGCCTGAGTCAGTGGTGGAGGCAGATACACTAGTGAAGTTTCAGAGACTACTAGACAGATATATGGAGGAATTTAAGGTGGGAGTGTTATATGGGAGGCAGTGTTTGAGGGTAGGCACACCTTTGTGGGCCGAAGCGCCGGTAATGTGCTGTACAATTCTATGTTCTATGTTCTAATGCCTCCGAAATCGTTTCAGAACCCGAGGGTGCATTCCATCAGGTCCACGAGATTTATCCACCGTCATATCCTGAGCACCTTCTCAGTCGTAGTTTTCACTTCACAAACTTCATCCCTGACAGTCTTGAATGTCGGGCGTACTGCAGATGTCTTCCACTGTGAAGTCCGATGCAAAATTTACACTCAGTTCTCTGCCATCTCTGTGTCTCTCATTACAATATCCCCAGCGTCATTTTCCATTGGTCCCATATCTACCCTTGACTGTCTTTTACCGTTTAGATAGATAGATAGATAGATAGATAGATAGATAGATAGATAGATAGATAGATAGATAGATAGATAGATAGATAGATAGATACTTTATTCATCCCCATGGGGAAATTCAACTTTTTTTCCAATGTCCCATACACTTGATGTAGCAAAACTAATTACATACAATACTTAACTCAGTAAAAAAATATGATATGCATCTAAATCACTATCTCAAAAAGCATTAATAATAGCTTTTAAAAAGTTCTTAAGTCCTGGCGGTAGAATTGTAAAGCCTAATGGCATTGGGGAGTATTGACCTCTTCATCCTGTCTGAGGAGCATTGTATCGATAGTAACCTGTCGCTGAAACTGCTTCTCTGTCTCTGGATGGTGCTATGTAGAGGATGTTCAGAGTTATCCATAATTGACCGTAGCCTACTCAGCGCCCTTCGCTCAGCTACCAATGTTAAACTCTCCAGTACT
>NW_027332044.1:281887-346887 GCF_048418815.1 Hemitrygon akajei | reverse complement strand
TCTCCCGGGGACAGACACATAGTGCGTCTCCCTCCACACCGTCCCATCACACACTCACCGAGTCAGACACAGAGTGAATCTTCCTCCAAACCGTGCCATCACACACTGCCGGGGTCAGGACAATGGAGTTTATCTGCGTCCACACCGTCCCATCAAACACTCCCGGTGTCAGACACAGAGAGAATCTTCCTCCACACCGCTCCCCATCACACAGTCCCGGTGTCAGGCAAAGAGTGTAACTCCCTCCACACTGTCCCATCACACACTCCCGGGGTCAGACACAGAGTAATCTCTCCGGCACACACCAGCCCGTTACACAATCCAGGTGGTCAGACAGAGAGTGAATCTCCCTCCACATCGACCCATCACACACCTCCCCGAGTCAGACACACAGGTGAATCTCTCTCCACACCGTCACATCACACACTCCCAGAATCAGACATGGACTTTATCTGCCTCCACCCACACCGTCCCCGTCGGATATCCCCCTGGTCAGACACAGAGTGAAGCTCGCTTCATCGAGGCCCATCACACAGTTCCGGTGTCAGACAAAGAGTGTAACTCCCTCCACACTGTCCCATCACACACTCCCCGGGGTCAGACACAGAGTAAATCTCCGGCCACACCGCCCCGTCACACACTCCAGTGGTCAGACACAGACTGAATCTCCATCCACATCGACCCATCACACACTCCCCGAGTCAGACACAGAGTGAATCTCCCTCCACTCCGTCCTATAACACACTCCTGGTTAAGACAGGGAGTGAATCTCCCTACACACCTTCCCATCACACACTACCGTGTTCAGACTCAGAGTGAATCTCCCTCCACACCGTCCAATCACACACTTCCGGGGTCAGACACAAAGTGAATCTCCGTCCACACCGTCCAATCACAAACTGCCGGTGTCAGACACAGAGTGAATCTCCCTCCACACCGTACATCACACATTCCAGCGGTCAGATACAGAGTGAATCTCCCTCCACACCTTCGCTTCACACACTCCTGTGGTCAGACACAGAGTGAATCTCCCTCCACACCTTCGCTTCACACACTCCTGTGGTCAGACACAGAGTGAATCTCCCTCCACACCGTCCAATCACACACTTCCGGGGGTCAGACACAAAGTGAATCTCCGTCCATACAGTCCAATCACACACTACCGGTGTCAGACACAGAGTGAATCTCCCTCCACACCTTCGCTTCACACACTCCTGTGGTCAGACACTGAGTGAATCTCCCTCCACACCGTCCCATCACACAATCCCGGGTTCAGAGACAGAGTGAAGATCCCTCCACACTGTCCCATCACACACTCCCGGGGTCAGATACAGAGTGAATCTCCGTCCCACACCGTACCATCACACTCCAGCGGTAAGATACAGAGTGAATCTCCCTACACACCGTCCCATCACACACTCCCGGGGTGCGACCCAGAGTGATTCTCCCTCCACACCGTCCCATCACACACTACCGTGTTCAGACTCAGAGTGAATCTTCCTCCACTCCGTCCTATAACACACTCCGGGTTAAGACAGGGAGTGAATCTCCCTACACACCGTCCCATCACACACTCCCGGGTTCAGACACAGAGAGAATCTCCCTCCACACCATCCCATCACACACTACCGGGGTCAGACACAGAGTGAAGATCCCTCCACACTGTCCCATCACACACTCCCGGGGTCAGATACAGAGTGAATCTCCGTCCACACCGTACCATCACACACTCCAGCGGTAAGATACAGAGTGAATCTCCCTACACACCGTCCCATCACACACTCCCGGGGTGCGACCCAGAGTGAATCTCCCTCCACACCGTCCCATCACACACTACCGTGTACAGACTCAGAGTGAATCTCCCTCCACACCGTCCAATCACACACTTCCGGGGTCAGACACAAAGTGAATCTCCGTCCACACGGTCCAATCACACACTACGGGTGTCAGACACAGAGTGAATCTCCCTCCACACCGTACATCACACATTCCAGCGGTCAGATACAGAGCGAATCTCCCTCCACACATTCGCTTCACACACTCCTGTGGTCAGACACAGAGTGAATCTCCCTCCACACCTTCGCTTCACACACTCCCGCGGTCAGATCCAGAGTGAACCGCTTTCCACACCGTCCCATCTCACACTCCCGTGGTCAGACACAGAGTGAATCTCCCTCCACACCTTCCCATCACACATTCCCGCGGTGAGACACAGAGTGAATTTCGGTACACACCGTACCATCACACACTCCCGCGTTCAGATACACAGTGAATCTCCCTCCACACCGTCCCATCACACACTCCCGGGGTCAGACTCGAAGTGAGTCTCCTCCACAGCTTCCTACCACATATTTCCAGGATCAGACCGCGACTTAAGCTTCCTCCACACCGTCGTATCACACACTCATGTCGCCAGGCACAGAGAGCTCCCTCCATACGGTCTCATCACATACTGCCTGGGTCAGACAC
Source organism: Hemitrygon akajei (assembly GCF_048418815.1). Classification (NCBI taxonomy): domain Eukaryota; kingdom Metazoa; phylum Chordata; class Chondrichthyes; order Myliobatiformes; family Dasyatidae; genus Hemitrygon; species Hemitrygon akajei. The sequence goes on along the minus strand of NW_027332044.1, from coordinate 344,418 downwards.
AGAGTGAAGCTCCCGCCACACTGTGCCATCTCATTCTCCTGGGGTGAGACAGAGAATTTAGATCCTTCCACACCATCCCTTCACACTCTTCCGGGGTCAGATATACTGTGACGCTCCTTAAATTTTACTCGATTTCAATCATTAATGATAGCACTTTAATGTCACAGAACTTCATTGTGAAAGCTGTCCAGCACCAAGGCAGTTCATACTGGATTGGAAAATGCGAAGATGGGTGAGATTTGGGATCTTGCAAGTTTCTGAGAAGAGAGCTGTTGTGGGATCGATACAGGCTGCGAATAGGGAGTGGGCAATGGGATCAGTTTGAGGACGTACAAGAGCTGTGGGAAGAGTATGGTCTATCGGGACATTTTGGAGACAGAGAAAGTTCTGCGGGGAGGTTGTGGACAATGGGATTTGTTTGGGGACCGGCTGTTGGTAGAGAGGTTATCGGTGAATTAATTTGGGGACTGACGTGGACTGTGGGAAGAGAGTGGGAAGTGGGAGTGTTTTGGTGATTGGCACAGATCTACAGGGAGAAGTTTGGGCAGTGGGTTCATTTTGTGGAGGAGTACGGACTGTGGGTAAAGAGTGGGAAGTACGGGGATTTGGAGACAGACACGGGGCCGTGGGGTGAGAGTGGAGCTGTGGGGTTCTTTTGGGATCGGACACAGGTTCTGGGAGAGACCGAGGCAGTGGTAGTACTTTGGGGACTGTCACAAATCTGTCGATGGGGAAATTGTCAGTGAGTTTAGTTTGGGCATTGACTGAGGTCTGTGCGAAGCGAGTGGGAAGTGGGAGTATGTTGGTTTCTTGGTATCGAACAAGAAGGTTGGGCAGTGGGATTATTCCCGGGATTAGCACGGGGCTGTGGGGAGAGAGTGGGAAGTGCCATTGTTCTGGGGACCGACACAGAGAGTGAGTCAGTGGGTGTACTTTGGACAGACACTGATCTGTTGGGAGGGAGTGGGAATTCAGGGTATTTTGGGGTATAAAGCAGGCCTGTGGGGAGAAAGTGAAGCAGTATTTTGGAGACTGACATTGGGCCTTGGGTTTATGGGTAAATTTATGACCGGTGGGATCAGGTTGGGTACTGGGATTATTCAGGGTTCGGACACCGGTCTGTGGGGAGAGGGTGGGACATTGCATTAATTCCGGGACTGACACAGGGTGGCATGGAGCGTGTGGGTCACTGTGAGTAATCTGGAGACTGGCTCAGGGCTGTGCTGGGAAAGTGGGATAGTGGGAGATTATGGGGTCTGCCACAGGTCAATGGTGAGGGAGTGTGTCTGTGATTTAGGGGACTGACACAGGGCTGTCTGATGGAGGTACGTTGTCCCTTTTGAACTTGTTTCCCCCTCCTTGACAGGAAAGTGGCCTCAAATGTCGTGTACAAGAAGAACGCTGGGAAGTCCGAATGCAGGAATTGTAAATCCAGTTGCAAAACTGAGCGGCACCGTTTCATCTGTGAGAAGTCTGCTCCTTCGTGGCCGGATATTTCAGAAAAAATCCGGGATATCTGTCAACAGGCCGTGGAGCCGACTTGAATCAAATGACAACACCCTCTTTCTCTATCTCTCTCTCCGAATCTCACTAACCCATTCTCACTTCCCCTCGCCCCTACCCCTAATCTCCTCCCTCCTTCTATCGCCTCTTTATTCGCCATCTCGCCTTCTCTTTACCCTCGTTCCAAACTCTCTCTCATCCGCCTCCCCTCTAGCTCACCCATTAGATCCCTATTTCCCTCCTCTCTCTTTCTTGCCTCCCTCTCCTCCAACTCCTCTTAACAGTCTCTCCTCTCATTCTCTACTTCCTCTCTACCACTCTCTTCCCATCCCACTCTTTCATTTATCTAAACCCACTCCATCTCCATTTTCTCTTTCCAGCTAATCTCACCTCAGTCATGTCACTGATGTTCTCGATACCCCAGCCCTGGGGAAATAGAGTGCACGCATTCGCCTTATCTGTCTCCTTCGTGGTTTTATACACCTCTGTAAGTTCACCGAATCAAGCCTAAAAATTCCCGTCCTCGTTTCATAAATCCATCCCTTGTATCCCGGCAGCATCCTCGAAAGTCTCTCGCTGCAGTTTTTCCAGCATATTTCCTACAGCAGGGCGACCAGATCTGAACACATTGCTCCAAATCTGGCCTGACCGACGTCTTGTACAACTGCACCGTGTCCTGGGACTCCCGTACTCAGTGTCCTGACTGATGAAGCCCAGCGCGTCAAATGTCCTGTCCAGCTGCATCGCATGATTTCTGCCGGATTCACTGTCTGTTTTATTATCTGTGACTTATACCACCTGGGATTTGGTCTTTTAAAGGATCAGCAGGGAGCAAATTTATAAAATTAATGTAAAATCCAAAAAGCTAATAAATGCCGCAAAAATGTGGAGGTGGTACTGATGCGTTCAAGAATATGCTGGTGGGGGAGGGGAAGAAGGTGTTCCTGGGTCATTCAGATTGCGGGCTGCTGTGCCTCATTCCCGATGGTAGAAATGAACAGGGAGCCTGTCCCCGGGTGTGCGGTCTCAGTGATGGATGCAGCTTCTCCATCTTGAGTCCGCCCCGCTCTGCCGCCTCTGGCGACATCGTGCGTTGCAGCTCCACACTAGGCGGCGATGCAACAAGTCAATGAAAGACCAAATCTTCTCAAACTCCTGACCTTGCAATCCCGTCACGAGAGGGTTATGGACGGTTGGGATGTTGATGAAGTCAATTGTTGAAACTTAGACTGGAAATAGACCAGACGACACTAACGAAACCAAAGGTAAATTCGCAGGCTGCAGGACGGGAAATGGATCTCCTACGGTTGAGCACAGAGTGTTCGGCACGAGGCCTTTAACCGCAGACATTTCGTGAAAGTGTATTACAGGGCAATAATTGGCAGTCTGAGGCTTAAGGGGAAAGCAGCAGCTATCCAGACTCCGGCGAAGGGCCGTGCCGAAACTGGGATGCCTGAACCACTTCAGTCGGGAGCATGACACTTAAGTGTTTGCATGAATGTGTTGGACCGAGGATAGATCCACTGATATGCTGACATCCTTGTCGTGAACCTCCTTTCAAACATCTCTAATGTAAGCTCATCTGGCTGGATTATGTAAGAGGCCAAACCAGCTTACAATATCCCAAATAAGACCTCACAAGTGCCTTAAAATAAAATCCTTCCTCTGGAAATCAATGCTAGCCTTGTATTTGCCTTCCACACCACCGACTCCTCAGACAATCCAGACTGTTGCTCGACAAAGAATTTCAGTGCCCTCCCAGGTACATCATCGGAACCCGATGCCTTGCGAGGGTTCACCCACCTGAAGGATCATTCCTACATCTGTCTTCGAGACAGAGGTCACAGAAGAGAAGGGGGCGAGCAGAGCCGAACAAGGCGCCCCTCTCCTATCTCTTGTTCAACTGCAACGTGACTTCCCAACTCGTCTACTTACTCAAACACCACGAGTCCACCTTGTCCTCCCTCCCCTTCACCCTTATTGTTTTACGTCAACCATCCGTCCTCTAAAATCCTCCCCGTCGCCGTGACTGTCTCCATCTTCTGCACAACCCCGCGGTCCAATAACCCAGTCCCCTCCATTCACCTCTTGCCCGTCTCCATGTTCCCCTCACTGTTCCACACTTAGCCAGTCTCTGTCAACACCAGCAGTCCCTGCACCCTTCCTTGTCTTTTTTCCTCCCCTACGATCCACTTCGTCGTCAGCCCTCCCTCCGAGTCGACCATCCTCGTCACCGTCAGCCACGACTTCCCTTACAGCCCTCTCCGTTTCCGCCACCACCATCTTCTTCTACACATCCTATCTCCATCAACCCTCTGTCCGCTACACTCCGTGGAGTCTCCGTTATATCCTCCTTCCGCAACTCCACACCCCGTCTCCCTGACCCGCTCCATCCCCTGCAGGTCCTCCACGGTTCCATTAACCCTCTCCCTCCTCCTCACGTCTCTAGCTCTCCGATTATATGGAATTCTGGGGAGGAAGGGGGAGAGGTTGCGTCGTTTGTTACACCACCCAGCTCACTTCCACCGGATATAGATGTCTCGGTTCTGAGCCTCTGCACTCTTCTGTGTGGACAGGCCGAAAGTTTGGTTCGATAACACTTCAGCCCATTGACTGATATCTCACCACCACCTCCGTTCTCCCACCAAAACCACCCTCTCTTCCAATTCTCTCCTATTCCAAACGTATCCTCTGAACACAAACACATGTACATTCTCCGAGCCGGACTCACAATTCAAGACTTCAGGAACGGCGGAGTTCTGGGGATTCGAGAGAGGGAAGGAGCTTCTGAACATGTGAGTTTCTGAAGGGACCCAGGCGGAATAGGCTTCATTTTGTGTCTGAACCCGGGTGTGCGTGATAGGACGGTCTACAGAAAGCGTCAGCCAGTGTCTAAGTTCAGGGGTTTGTGACGCGTTGGTATGGAGGGAGTTTCGATCTGCGTCTGACAACAGGAGTGTGAAATGGGTCAGTGTTGAGGGAGCTCCACTCTGTGTCTGAACTCGGGAGTGTTTGATGGGAAGGTGTGTAGGGAGCTTCACACTTTGACAGACCACGGGTGTGTGTGATTAAACAGTATGGAGGGAGCTTCAGTACTTGTCTGACAACGGGAGTGTGTGATGGGACAGTGTGCAGGGAGATTCACTCTGTGTCTGACCACGGGAGTATATGATGGGACGGTGTGGAGGGAGATTCCCTTTGTGTCTGGCCCCGGGAGTATATGATGGGACGGTGTGCAGGGAGATTCGCTCTGTGTCTGACCCCGGGAGTATATGATGGGACGGTGTGCAGGGAGATTCGCTCTGTGTCTGACCCCGGAGTATATGACGGGGCGGTAGATTCATTCAGTGTCTGATCCAAGGAGTGTGCAATTGGGTTCACAGTGACTAGTGATTGGCAAAACAACAGTTCAAAAGTATGTTGTCCAAGAGGGAGAAGCGATATTTTCTGTACGAAACACTGAAGGACAGAATGGGAACACAGCAAGATTGGGGAATGTAGAATCTGTGGAGGGAGCTTTTCACTCAATGTTTGAATGTGTGTGTGTGTGTGTGTGTGTGTGTGTGTGTGTGTGTGTGTTTTTCGGCGATGAGCCGGAACTGAAGGAAAGAAAGGCGAGAAATCGGATCAGAGTGGAATTTAATCTCTTTGAATCTCCAAGTAGGAGATTATCGGGACAGAGACGGCACAGAACTGTTGGTTGATTTGTTTTAGTTGTTTTCAGTTTAAGTATTGTTTCTTTATTTATAATCGCAAAATCAGAGCAGTAGCAGTGTCTGGCAGGAGAGTTGAATACTCCTTTGCGAGATGTGGGAAGGCAGGGAGAACCTAAGAGCTCCTGACAGCTTCACCCGTGAGAAGGACATCCAGCTGCACTTTCTAACACTCTGCGTTACAGAGTTGGAACTGGAACGGGATGAACTCGGGATCATTCGGGAAGCTGCGGGGGTGCTAGGAAGGATATACAGAGAGGTATTTACAGATGTAAGATACAGGAATCTGGGTGACAGACAGGAGGTTGAAAGTGGTTAAGCAGCCAAAACCAGTGCAGAGACCCCCTGTGGCCAACCCGCTCAATAACAGGTAGACCACTTTGGATACTTCTAGATAGGAGGAGACAGGTACAAATGACCAAGCAGGGGAAAGTCTCAACGGTCAGGTCTTTGGCACTGACAATGATTCTGTGGCTCAGCAGGGAAGAGAGTGAGTTGTGACGAGCTGTATCGATAGAGTTGTCCTTGTTACGTGAAATGGGAAATATGTTCTGTGGACGAGATCGAGATTCCTCGAAGGTTTGCGGTCTTTATAGTCGCCTGTATATAGTTAGTAAAAGGGAGCCGGTTCTCCAAACTTATGTAGGTGCAGGTGTGGCCAAAACTAGAAAGAACATTCAGTTTAAAATGTGTCTGAAGAGTTAGGTTTGGAACGAAGTATTTAGATATGTTTATGACTGGGCTCTCTTCCTCGGAAAGTGCGACCCCTACAGATGAGACGGTTTTATTTCATTTCAATTGAATTCAATTTAAGTTTAATTGCAATTCCATCACACATGAATGCCCGTTTATACAGCCAGGACTACGCTGCTAAACACAACAACAACAGTCCCAAAGCGGCACACAGCACACATAATATGTATACAGTAGAAACATAGAACATGGAGTAGTACAGCACATTACAGTTCCTTCAGCCCACAATGTTGTGCTGACCCTCAAACCCTGCCTCCCATATAACCGCCCACCTTAAATTCCTCCGTATACCTGTCTAGCAGTCTCTTAAACTTGACTAGTGTGTCTGCCTCCACCACTGACTCAGGCAGCGCATTCCACGCACCAACCACTCTTTGAGTGAAAAACCTTTCTCTAATATCCCCTTTGAACTTCCCTCCTCTTAAATTCAAGCTACGTCCTCTTGTACTGAGCAGTGGTGCCCTGGGGAAGAGGCGCAGGCTGCCCACTCTGTCTATTCCTCTTAATATCTTGTACACCTCTACCATGTTTCCTGTCATCCTCCTTCTCTCCAAAGAGTAAACCCCAAGCTTCCTTAATCTCTGATCATAATCCATACTCTCTAAATCAGGCAGCATCCTAGTAAATCTCCTCTATACCCTTTCCAATGCTTCCACATCCTTCCTATAGTGAGGTGACCAGAACTGGACACAATACTCCAAGTGTGGCCTAACCAGAGTTTTATAGAGCTGCATCATTACATCGCGTCGCTTAAACTCTGTCCCTCGACTTATGAAAGCTGACCTGTGAGGCAACTTTCAGGGATCTGTGGACATGTACCCCAAGATTCCTCTGCACCTCCACACTACCAAGTATCCTGCCATTTACTTTGTACTCTGCATTGGAGTTTGTCCTTCCAAAGTGTACCACCTCACACTTCTCCGGGTTGAACTCCATCTGCCACTGCTCAGCCCACTTCTGCATCCTATCAATGTCTCTCTGCAATCGTCGGCAATCCTCTGCACTATCTACAACATCACCAACCTTTGTGTCGTCTGCAAACTTGCCAAACCACCCTTCTACCGCCACAACCAGGTCGTTAATAAAAATCACGAAAAGTAGAAGTCCCAGAACTGATCCTTGTGGGACACCTCTAGGCACAACCCTCCAATCCGAATGTACTCCCTGCACCAAAACCCTCTGCCTTCTGCATGCAAGACAATTCTAAATCTACCTGGCCAAACTTCCCTGGATCCCATGCCTTCTGGCTTTCTGAAAAAGCCTACCGTGTGGAACCTTGACAAATGCCTTACTAAAATCCGTGTAGATCACATCCACTGCACAACCCTCATCTATATGCCTGGTCACCTCCTCAAAGACCTCTATCAGGCTTGTTAGGCACGATCTGCACTTCACAAGGCCATGCTGACTGTCCCTGATCAGACAATGATTCTCTAAATGTCCATAGATCCTATCTCTAAGAATCTTTTCCAACAGCCTTCCCATCACAGACGTAAGGATCACTGGTATATAATTACCTGGACAATCCCTACTATCTTTTTTGAACTAGGGAACAACATTCGCCTCCCTCCAGTCCTCCGGTACCATTCTTGTGGACAACGAGGACATAAATATCCTAGCCAGAGGATCAGCAATCTCTTCCCTCACCTGGTGGAGCAGCCAGGGGATTATTCCGTCAGGCCCCGGGGACTTATTCGTCCTAATGTATTTTAACAACTCCAACACCTCCGCTCCGTTAATATCAACATACTGCAGAACATCGACCTCACTCATATTGACCTTACCGCCATCAAGTTCCCTCTCATTGATTAATACCGACGAGAAGTATTCATTGTGGACCTCGCTCACCTCCACAGCCTCCAGGCACATGTTCCCACTTTTATCTCTAATCGGTCCTACCACTACTCTTGTCATCCTTTTGTTCTTCACATAATTGAAGAATGCATTGGGGTTTTCCTTTACCCTACTCGCCAAGGCTTTCTCATGACCTTGCGCTTCTCAGCCCCTTCTTAAGCTTCTTTCTTGCTACCCTGTATTCCTCAATAAACCTATCTGATCCTTGCTTCCTAAACCTCATGTATGCTGCCTTCTTCCACCTGACTAGATTTTCCACTTCACTTGTCACCCATGGTTCCTTCACCCTACCATTCTTTACCGTCTTCACCGGGACCAATTTATCCCTAACATCCTGCAAGATATGCATCGTACATTTACCTGCAAAAAACATCATCCTTATTCACACACGCAAGTTCTAGCCTTATAGCCTCATAATTTGCCCTTCCCCATATAAATTTTCCTGTCCTCTCTGATTCTATCCTTTTTCCATGATAAAGTTCAGGAAGCGGTGATCACTCTCCCCCAGATTATCACCCACTGACATATCTGTGACCTGACCCTGTTCGTTACCTAATACAAGATCTATTATGGCATTCCCCTTAGTCGGCCTGTCAACATACTGTGACAGGAATCCATCCTGGACACACTTAACAAATTCTGCCCCATCTAAACCCTTGGAACTAATCAAGTGCCAATCAATATTAGGGAAGTTAAAGTCACCCATGATAACAACCTTGTTATTGTTGTACCTTTCCAAAATCTGCCTCCCAATCTGCTCCTCAGTATCTCTTCTGCTACCAGGGGGCCGATAGAATACCCCCAGTAGAGTAACTGCTCCTTTCCTGTTCCTGACTTCCACCCATACTGACTCAAAAGAGTATCCTGCTACATTACCCACCCTCTCTGTAGCTGTTATAGTATCCCTGACCAGTAATGCCATCCCTCCTCCCCTTTCCCCCTACCCCACTCTATCTCTTTTAAAGCACTGAAATCCAGGAAATCCAGGAATATTGAGAATAATCAGGAATATTGAGAAAGATAGCAAGAATATGTAGGTTATCAGGAAAATACATTCACACATTATGTCCAAGTGTACACATGCTTAGGCGCGCGCGCACACACAGACAAACACGCACACACACACACACACACACATTTATATATTGTTTTAGTTTATATATATATAAGCAGCTTGAAGTCCTAGGCGGTTTACAGAGAAGCAAAAATCTACAAACTACAATTTGTTCCAGTCTGTCCGGAGAAATTGATAGTCGGCAAACGTGAAGGCTTTCTGGAACAGCATGTTGTTTTACCTACAATGGAACATGATGCTACTTCGGCAATCCCATTCCCCGGAGTATGGAGAGCTGTAACTTTTTCATTTGAGAGTCAGACTGACAATTATTGCCTGCCATATTCCTTCGTGGAATGCCTGTAGTTAAGACTCTCGTGTTGTGCACTCAGTGTCCAACCGTAAGAGTTTCATCTCCTCTTTGAATGTATTTACCTTAGTCTTGGTTATTTCTAGTCTGAGTCTGAATGTATTCTGGACCTGACTCTGCACGTACCTTCACCACCGTCCATATCTCTCTCTTTACAGAAGAGATTACAACGTCAGGAGTTTGAGGAGATGTGGTCTGTCATTGAAAACCCGCGCATTGGATCAGCAAATTTCCTGATAATAAAATGATTGGAGGTGCAGTGGACAGTGAGGAAGGATATTAAAAAATTGCAAATGGATCTGGATCAGCTAGAAAAATGGGCTGAAAAATGGCAGATGGAATTTCATACAGACAAGTGTGAGGTATTGCACTTTGGAAGGAAAAACCAAGGTAGAACATAAAAGTTAAATGGTGGGGCACTGGGGAGCGCAGAAAAACTGAGGGATCTGGGAATATAGATGCAAATTTGCCTAAAAGTGGTGTCACAGGTAGATAGGGTAGTAAAAAGAGCTTTTGGTACATTGGCATCTATAAATCAAAGTACTGATTATAAGAGTTGGAATGTTATGGTGAGGTTGTATAAGGCATTGGTGAGGCCGAATTTGGAGTATTGTGTGCCGTTTTGGTCACCGAATTACAGGAAGGATATTAATAAGGTTGAAAAGCAGATGATGTTGCAAGGATTTTGCCGGAACTTGTGAAACTGAGTTACAGAGAAAGGTTGAATAGGTTAAGACATTATTCCCTGGAGCGTAGAAGAATCAGGGGAGATTTGATAAAGGTGTATGAAAGTATAATGGGTATAGACAGTGTGAATGCAAGCAGGATTTTACCACTGAGGCTACGGGAGAAAAAACACAGAGGGCAAAGGTTAAGGGTGGAGGGGGAATAGTTTAACAGGAACATTGGGGGTGGCATCTTCACGCAGAGAGTGGTGGGAATGTGGAATGAATGAACTGCCGGATGAATTCGGGCTCACTTCTAACATTTAAGATAAACATGGGCAGGTACATGGATGAGAGGTATATGGAGGGATGTGGGCCAGGTGCAGGTCAGTGGGACTAGGCAGAAAAAAATTTCGGGCCCAGCCAAGAAGGGCCAAAAGGCCTGTATCTGTGCTGTAATGTTCTATGGCTCAATGGCTCTGTATCAGGTAATACAGAAAGACAAGCAGAAGGTCGAAGTGGTCGGGTGGCAATCTTCATTCAGGATGAGGTCAGGGCGATAGTGCGAGACGAAATAAGATCTAACGAGCAGAATGTGGATTCCATCTGGGTGGAGTTAACGAATAGCAAATTGAAAATAATCGCTAGTGTTAGTTGTGTTATGAGTGATGAACAGACCTGATGGACAATGGGTACAGAGTTAACCATCCCCCCCCCCCCCCCCGAGAACCACGAACTATTACTGTTGCTATGCTGACCATGAGAAAGAGAGACGGAAAAACCAGCAAGAACATCGGCGACAGATAAGAGAGACGGGGGAATTGCTGATTAACCGTATTGTGACTCCTTTTTGAATTATTTACTGTTTCGCTGCAAGACAATAGATTGCTCATAAACATTCCTCAGTGGATTGAAGGAGTGGCCTTATTTGATGCACACAGTCATTCAGGAGTAATGGATAGCTGAGTCCACGTGAGTAGGGATAAAAGACCAGTCTGGAGAGATACCCTCCAGATACGCCAATGGACACTGATTGAGTGTTGGAATCCACAAGAAAGGTGGGGGCTTCGGAGACCGAACCAGGAGCTCGGTCATTAAGGCTATCAGTGTTAAAGCTGGGCGGTGGGTACTTGTGTATTTGTGTCCACTCATGCCAGAGTGACGAGTCCACCACAGAAGAACGGTCTAGCAGAAGGACGGAGAGGTCATACCTGAATGACCACATCGATACGACGGATTAAGAAAGCAAAGGAAGGTTTGCCTGACTGTAGCCGTTACATCTTGCTCTCTCTCTCTCTCTCTCTCTCTCTCTCTCTCTCTCCTCTCTCTCTCTCTCTCTCTCTCTCTCTCTCTCTCTCTCTCTCTCTCTCTCTCTCTCTCTCTCTCTCTCTCTCTCTCTCTCCCTCCAACGATTTCAATACAACTATAACTACATTATCATTCGTGAAATGAACTGAACTTTATACTTTTCTATGACAATTTATTTACCCCTAGACATCGATAGAGCTTGTTTATTATTGATTATTATTATTCCTACCCTTTTAGGTTTATTATTGCTAACTTGTTTTATATGTATATTTGCATTATTGATATGATTTTGCTTATTTTATTAATAAACACCTTTAGTATAGTACCCACCAGACTCCAACGAATTCTTCGTTCTCTGCTGGTTAGACACCCAGTTGCGGGGTACGTAACAGTTGTCAATGATACACCGAATAATATCATTACAGTGTCACAGGCAGGAAACAGAGGAATATCTGAGGCATGTAAGAATGGAACAGCAGTTATCATGGGGAACTTTATCTTGCGAAATCAATTTGGTCGAATGTTGTTTAACTGACAATGGAACATGCATCCGAGTTCTGCACTCCCCATTTCCCGGAGTATGGAGAGCTGTTACTTTCCATTTGAGACTCAGACTGACAATTATTGCCTACCACGATCCTTCGTGGAATGTCAGTAGTTAAAAGTCTCGTGTTGAACACTCAGTTCTCAACCATAGGAGATCCATTTCCTCTTTGGATTTATTTACTCTATTCATGGTTATTTCTAATCTGAGTCTGATTGTATTCTAGACCTGACTCTGCTCGTACCTTCACCACCGTCCATATCTCTCTCTTTACAGAAGGGATTACAACGTCAGGAGTTTGAGGAGATGTTGTCTGTCACTGAAGACTCGCGTGTTTCTCCGGATGTACGGCGGAGAGCATTCTGGTTTGTCGCAACGCCGCCTGGTGTGGAGGCTGCAACGCACAGGGTCGCCAGAGGGTGAAGAAGGTTCTAGACTCAGCCAACGACATCGCAGGCAGAAACCTCCCCTCCAACGAGGACAGGTTCAAGAGGCACCGCGTCCATTACTGAGGACTCTCACCACCCGGGAAATGCTCTGTCATCATTCGTACCATCGGAGAGGAGGTACAGGAGCCTGGTGACCCGCACTCAACGATTTAAAACAAACTATTTCCCTTCCACCATCAGATTACTGAACGCTTCCTGAATATACGAGAACCCTCGATATTCCCCTATTTGCTGTATTTATTTTAGTACCTTACATTAAATTTACATCTTTGCGCAGTACTGATCGTGCAAATGATCACTCTCAGCTAGTATATGTCACAGACAATAAATCAGATGGTGATCCCGGTGGAAAACTCGCGATACGGATGGACAGGACATGTGGCACGCTGGTCTTCACTGAGAACAGGAGTCGGGAGGTCACATTGCAGTTGTACAAGACATCGGTGAGGCCACACTTGGAGTACTGTGTTCGGTTCTGGTCGCCCTGCTGCGGGAAAGATGAGCTGGAAAGAGTGCAGAGGGAGATTTACGAGGATGTTGCTGGGATTCGAGTGGGTGAGTAGTGGAGACCGGGCTGGCGTGAGGATTTTATTCTTTGGGGTGCACGGGTGACACTATAGAGGTGTAGAAAACCCCGAGGGGAACAGATAGAGTGAATACGCACTGTCTTTTATCCCAGGGTGGGGAATCTGTGAAGCAGAGTGCACATGAATGAGGTGAGAGTGGGTGGACAGGAGGGAGAGAGATTAAAGAGGAGGAGTGGAGAACGGTGCACGCAGGAGAGAAGAGTGGCAGAGATGGCGAGAAAGAAGGAGATTGGTGGGGAAAGAGGAATGTAGGAGAGTGTTGGGGGAAGGGGATGAGAGTTGTGGAGGAGAATGGTTGGTGGAGGGACAGAGTGGGTGAAGCGAGAATTTGAGGATTGGTTGGATAACAGTGGGGGAAGAGAGACGGGGGAGGAAAACCGATTGTAATGTGATTCAAGTTGGCCCTACGGACTGTTGACAGAGATCCTGGATCTTTTCAGGAATATCCGTGCACAAATGTGCTGACTTCTCGCAGATGAAACGGTGTTGACGATTGCAAAGGTATCTCCATTCGTGCGAGTCGCAGGTACCGCAGACGGACGTTCCAGTGAAATCCTTGACCATAAGACTAGAAGCCTCTTCACTATCAAAGAAGGATAATCAATTTCAACGGGGTCAAAACAGCTCCAGGAGGACACTCGATACATTCACCAAACTAATCCCACCGCATCGCCCTTTCCACACAGCCCCGTGTCGGTACCCAAACTAATCCCCCGAACCACTTTATCCCCAGAGACTGTATCGCTCCCCAAATTGATGCCACTTCCCCCGCACTCTCCCCCGCAGCCCTGTGTCAGAATCGCATGGCCCCCTCACTTCCCACAGCTCCTGTTCTGTCTCCAAACTAATCCCGCTGTCCCAGTCCCAATCCAGGAACAGTCCGAAACTCACCCGCCTCCGCATTTTCCAATCCAGTATCTTCTGTATTGACGGCCGAGACCGTTGGAAACAACATTCTGCGAAATTAAATGTCTTTAATTAATGTTAAGAAGGAGCCTCTCTCAATGCCTGAACCTGGGAGTGTGAGGTACGTTGGTCTACAGAGACAGGGAGCTTCACTCTGCGTCTGACCAAAGGAATGTGTGATAGGACGGTGTGTATGGAGATTCACCCTGTGTCTGACCCCGGGAGTGTGTGATGGAACGGTCTGGAGGGAGCTTCAGTCTGTGTCTGATCTCCGGAGTGTATGATCGGAAGCTACACAGAAGCTTCTCTCTGCTTCTGACCCCCGGAGTGCGTGATGGGACTGTTTGTAGGGAGCTTCAATCTGTGTCTAACCCCGGGAGTTTGTGATTGTCTGGAAATCTCATCTCTCGGTGTGACACATACCTGCTCTTCTTTTGAATTTATTTCCAGCAACCTTGCATCAAAGTTTGAACAATATCTTTCCGCTCTATCGTAAGATGTTTCCAACGTGGATATGAAATAACAGCGGCCTTCATTTCTGATCCAGTCCTGGGAACACGCTTGCTCTGGAAATCAGGAACAAGAAAAGTGAATTCCCAGCACAACGTCCGATCACACACTCCCGCGGTCAGACTCAGAGTGAAATCCCTCCACACCATTTCGTCACAAGCTCGGATGGTTAAGCACTGTGAGAAGCTCACTTTACACTCTCAGGTTACTCATACAAGGGGTCAATCACAGAGTGAATCTCGCTTCGTCCGTGATGTCACAACGACCCGATGTCAAACTCAGAGTGAAGCACTTAATCTTTCTCAAGACTCACAGTCAAGTCGCATCACGCACATCCGAGTTGATACACTAGGTGTCACTCCCTCCTCACCGTCCCATCACAGACTCCCTCAGTCAGCACAGACTGAAACACCCTCCACACCGTCCCATGACACTCTCTCTGGGTCTGTCACAGAATAAATCTCTCCCCAAAGTCCCATCACAGAGTCCAGGGGTCAGTCACAGAGTGAATCTCCCTCCACATCGGCCCATCACACACTCTCTAAGTCAGCACAGACTGAATCACCTTCTACACCGTCCCATGACACTCTCCCGGGTCAGTCACAGAGTGAACTTCCCCCCAAAGTCCCATCACAGAGTCCAGGGGTCAGACACAACGTGAGTCTCTCTCCAGATCGTCCCATAACACACTCCCTTGCTCAGACAGAGAGTGAATCTCTCTCCAGATCGCCCCCTCACCCACTCACGGGTTCAGTCACGGAGTACGTCTCCCTGTAAATCGTCCCGTAACGCACTACCAGGTTTGACACTGAGTGAAGCTCCCCTCCACACCATCCCAGCACCCACTCCCGGGATCAGACAATGAGTGAGGCTCCGGGATACCGTCGCTTCACCCATTCCCGGGATCAGACAATGAGTGAGGCTCCGGGATACCGTCGCTTCACCCACACCCGGGATCAGACAATGAGTGAAGCTCCCCTCCACACCATCCCAGCACCCACTCCCGGGATCAGACAATGACTGAGGCTCCGGGATACCGTCGCTTCACCCACTCCCGGGATCAGACAATGAGTGAGGCTCCGGGATACCGTCGCTTCAGACACTCCCTGGGTGAGACACAGATGAAAACTTCTTATCTCCCTGCAATGTGATGAGTAGCAGGAGATGGTGGGGTTGAGTTTGGTGTGTTAACTCACCTTTTCTGCTGGTCAGCAGTTGACAGATTTGAGCCTTCTCTTCGGTCAGGGTCCTGTACTTAATTTCGAGGTCTGTGATCTTTTGACGGAGATCGGTTTGTGTTTTATTCAGATCGGAGAGATGGGTGTTCAGGACGGAGTTTTCATTTTCGAGGACGAGCAATTTGTTTTCTTGCCCCCGCAATTCCTGGTGGTCTCGGTCGCAGGTAATCAGGGGAGTGACGAATCTGTGATACTGAGAGTGATAGTGAGTCGTGTGTCGGTGTCACGGTCAGTGGCGTGTAGCTGCCACGGTGAATCGTGTGTCGGTGTCACGGTTAGTGGCGTGTAGGTGTCAAGGTGAGTGGTGTGTCGGTGTCCCGGTGAGTGGCGTGTAGCTGTCACGGTGAATCGTGTGTTGGTGTCACGGTGAGTGGCGTGTAGCTGTCACGGTGAATCGTGTGTCGGTGTCACGGTTAGTGGCGTTTAGGTGTCACTGTGAGTGGCGTGTAGGTGTCACTGTGAGTGGTGTGTAGGTGTCAAGGTGAGTGGCGTGTCAGTGTTACGTTGAGTAGCAAGTTGGTGTCACACTGGGGCGTTTTTGGCTTTACTGTGAGCGACGTGTCGGCGTCACGCTAATTGTCCTGTCGGTGTCACCATCAGGGCATTGTCGGCGTCACGGTGTGGGGCGCGTCGCTGTCGCGGTTTCGAGAGTGTCGTTCACAATGAGGATCGTGTCGGTGTTATGGTGACGGGATTGTCGATCTCACGGTGTGGAATCTGACAGTGTAAAGACATAAGAAATAGGAGCAGGAGTCGGCTGGATGGCTGTGTCACGTCCGTGTCACTGTGGTGTACTACGCTCACGTTTCATTCTATCTGTTTGTGTGCGGTTTGACTCCACCCGGAGCCCGTTGAACTCACCATAGATCGAGAGCCCGGCCCACTGTCCCGACGACGACGGATGTAACTAAGCAGAGTAGGCAGATCTGACGGTACGGTCCATTTGCGATGTTATCTTTCGGATGCTGTGTATGCTGACCTGCGGAGAAGCCATTCAGTGTGAGCGTGAATTCAGCCGTGGTCCCTCTAGGACTCCCACCCAGAATCCGCGATCTCTCCTTCACACCACAATCAGCACCTCCCTCTCTCAATCTCATCTCTACTTTCAGCCGTCCTCGCATAGAGTCCAAATTCCTTGACTTGATAAAGGCTGACAGGTGTCTGCCGGATTCCAGAGATCAGTCATATCTCCCCCCTCGAGCCTCCTCCGCTCCAGAGGAAGCGACCCAGGTGTCCGACCTCTCGTTGTAACACATGCCACCGAATCCCGGCAGAGTCCTGTTACAGATGGAAGGTTTGTGTGTGGTGGTAATAATCTTTTAAGTTGTGTCTATTTCAATGCGAGGAGTACTGTGAGGAAGGCTGACGAGCTGAGGGCGTGGATTGACTCGTGGAATTATGACATTGCAGCCATTAGTGAAACTTGGCTACAGGAGGGGCAAGACTGGCAGCTTAATGTTCCAGGGTTCCGATGTTTCAGACGTGATAGAGGCAGAGGCATGAAGGGTGGGGATTTTGGGGTGGCATTGCTAGTCAGGGAAAATGTTACAACAGTGCTCAGGCAGGACAGATTAGAGGGCTTCTCTACCGAGGACATATGGGTGGAGCTAAGAAACAGGAAAGGTATGATCACGTTAATAGGGTTGTATTATAGACCACCCAACAGTCAGCGAGAATTGGCGGAGCAAATCTTCAGAGAGTTAGCAGACGACTGCAGGAAACATAAAGTTGTGATAGTAGGGGATTTTAATTTTCCACATAATGATTGGGACTCCAATGCTGTTAAAGATCTAGAAGGGTTAGAGCTTGTACTATGTGTTCAGGAAAGTTTTCCAAATCAATATATGCAAGTACCGACTAGAGAGAATGCAATATTAAATATCCTATTAGGAAACGAGTTAGGACAGGTGACGGAAGTGTGTGTAGGGGAATAGTGATCATAACACCATTAGCTGCAACTTGAGCATAGATAAATATAGATCTGGCCCTCGGCATGAATTACTAAACTGGAAAAATGCCAATTTTGAAGAAATGAGAAAGTATCTAAAAATCATAGATTGGGATAGGTTGTTCCATGGCAAGGATGTGATTGGTAAGTGGAAGGCCATCAAGGAAGAAATTTTGAGAGTGCAGAGTTTGTATATTCCTGTCAGGATTAAAGGCAAAGTGAATAACAATACGGAACCTTGATTTTTGAAGGGTATTGGAACTCTGATAAAGAAGAAGAAAGCGATGTATAACACGTATAGGCAACAGGGAGAAAATAACGCACTTGAGGATTATAAAAAGTGCAAAAAATACTTAAAGAAGAAATCACGAGGGCTAATAGAAGACTTGGGTAACTTTGGCAGTCCAGTGAATCCAAAGAGTTTCTCCAGGTATATTATGAGCAAAAGGATAGTCAGGAATAAAGCTGGTCGTCTTGAAGATCAGAGTGGTCGGTTATGTATGGAACCAAAATAAATGGGGAAGATCTTAAATGTTTTTTTTTGCGTCTGTATTTACTAAGTAAGCTGACATGGTGTGAATGGAAATAAGGGAAGCAAGTAGTGAGATCATGGAACGTATACAGGTTGAAGAGGGAGAAGCGTTTGCTATCTTCAGGCAAATCAGAGTAGATAAATACCCAGGACATGGCAGGATATTCCCTCGGACATTGTTGGAGACTAGTGTTGAACTTTCAGGGACCCTGACAGATATATTTAAAATATCGGTATCTACGGGTGAGGTGCTGGAGGATTGGAGGATAGCTCATGTCGTTCCGCTGTTTAAAAAAGGCTCTAAAAGTAATCCGGGAAATTATAAGCCAGTAGGTTTGCGTTCGGTAGTAGTTAAATTATTGGAAATAGTACGAAGAGGTAGGATCTAAAAGTATTCAGATGGACAAGGACTTATTAGGGAGAGTCAACATGACTTTGTGCGTGTTACGTCACGTTTAACAAATCTATTAGAGTTTTGTTTGAGGATGTTACAAGAAAAATGGATGAAGGGAAGGCAGTGGGTGTTGCATACATGGACTTCAGTAAGGCCTTTGACAAGGTCCCACATGGGAGGTTAGTTAGGAAGATTCAGTCGCTAGCAATACATGGAGAGGAAGTAAATTGGATTAGACATTGGTTCAATGGAAGAAGCCAGGGAGTAGTAGTGGAATATCGCTACTCTGAGTGGAGGCCTGTGACTAGTGGTGTGCCACAGGGATCAGTACTGGGTCCACTGCTATTTGTCATCTATATCAATGATCTGGATGATAATGTGGTAAATTTGCTGATGATACAAAGATTGGAGGAGTAGTGGACAGTGAGAAAGGATTTCAAAGCTTTCAAAGGGATTTGGACCAGCTGAAAAAATGGGATGAAAAATGGCAGGTGGAGTTTAATGCAGACAAGAGTGAGGTATTGCACTTTGAAAGAAAGAACCAAGGTAGATACAAGGTAAATGGCAGGGCACTGAGGAGTGCTGTACAACAGGGGCATCTGCGAATACAGATACAAAATTCCCTATAACTAGCGTCAGAGAGTAGTAAAGCGAGCTTTTGGGAAATTGGCCTTTTCAATCAAAGAATTGAGTATAAGAGTTGGAATGTTAGCGCATAACAGGAAGGATATTAATAAGGTTGACAGAGTGCAGAGAAGGTTTACAAGGATGTTGCCTGGAATTGAGAAACAGAGTTACAGTGAAGTTTTGAATAGGTTGGGAATTTATTCCCGGGACCGTAAAAGAATGAAGTGAGATTTGATATAAGTATATAAATAATGATGTGTATATATAGAGTGAATGCAAGCACGCTTTTTCCACTGATGCTGGGCGGGGGGGGGGGAATAAAAGCAGAGGACATGTGTTAAGGTTTAAGGAGGAAAAGTTTAAAAGGAACATTGGGGAGTCGGGGCTTCTTCACACAGAGAGTGGTGGGAGTGTGGAATGAGCTGCCAGATGAAGTGGTAAATGCGGGCTCACTTTTAATATTTAAGAAAATCTTGGACTGGTACATGGATGAGAGCTGTATGCGATGATATGGCCCAGGTGCGGGTCAGCGGGACTAGGCAGAAAAATATTTCGGCACAGCAAAGAAGGGGCAAAAGGCCTGTTATTTTATGTACTGTTCTCTGGTTCCATGGTTCTTAATACTGGCAAGAATAATATAAGCCCCCTTCGCCATCCTATCAGAAACCTTGGCCATGAACAATGGCATTGGACTACAACACACCTTAGCGTTTTGGCTTCAATAGTGTGTTATCTCTCAGCATTTGACCTACCAAGGTCAACGTTTTAGGTCTGTCCGGTTTAAACTCGATTTGCCGTTTCTCCATCCCATATCAGAAACTGATCCGTGTCCTACGGAATTATTTGCAGGTCCTCTAAGCGATCCACAACACCCATCAACGTATCATCTACAAATATACCAAACCACCCATCTACATTCTCATCCAGATCGTTTATATACATCACAAACAGGAGAGATCCTACCCACATCCATAGATACAGGTCACTTCATTGGAGTAGAACAAGGTTACTCAATCACGGAATACAGAATAAAGGATCGAAATTACAGAAAAAATGCAGTGCAGGCAGATTATAAGGTTCAAGAGCCACGAAGAGGAAGATTTGAGGTCAAGTGTACATCTTACCGTATTAGGGGTCAGTTCAATAGTCTGATTACTGTAGTGTAGAAGCTGTCCTTGAGCCTCCTGATACACGCTTTCTCGTTTTCCCTCCGATGGGAGGGCGCAGAAGACAGAATGTCCGGGGACCTTTGATGGTGCTGGGTGCTTTATCGAAACAGCGCTATGTGTTGAAAGAGTTCATGGAGGGGAAGCTGGTTTCGGAGTTGGGCTCAGCTCTTTCCACAACGCTCTGCAGTTTCTTGCGGTCATGGGCGGAGCGGTGTTTATATTTTTTAGTGAGTGAGGAACCAGGACGTTTCATGAGAACAGGGTAGAAGAGATGGTGAACCGGGAAGAAATAAAACATTTTTTTTTTCACTTGGTAGACTACTCTGTGTAAAGGTGTGGGGACCCAGGGGAATTTGACTATCCGGACTGATAGATATAATGGAAGCTTGACAAATCCCGTATCAAGATCCCTGATGGTAGTTCACTCCGGAGCATGGGAGAGAGGAATGTTGAGAGATTCCGTAAAGGAATGGAGCGGTGAAACTGGACGGGAGAGGGAAAGATAGGGAGAGTAGAAGAGAGACGGGGGAAGGAGATAACAGGTGGCGTGAGACCCAAGTAGATTTTTTGAGCAGATTTGACTGTGAAGGACAGATCAGGAATTTGCAGCAGGTGTACCATACAAGGAATGAACAAGGATATTCTAAAGGGCTCAGATGACAGACTGGTCTGGAGATGGCGTGGAACACAAGGAGATCTGTCTGACCAATTTGATTGTGGAGGACTGATCAGGTCGAGGTGCTGGATGAAATGTACATAGATTTTAAAAAGCCTCCAAATGGTATACCGCTCTCAGAGATGGTATGCGACGCAGTGAGTGAGGGATGATCAGAAATACGACTGGCTCGGCGATAGGAGACAAGGATTAGGGTTGCAGTTCATTTCTCAGACTGGAAGCCCGTCACTAGCGTTGTTCACGGGTGGTCGGTGATTTTGTTAACTACATCGACCATTTATAGCAGTTTATGCAATACCCGGTAGGTGAGCTTGCAGATGACGTTAACATTGATGGCGTTTTAAACAGTGAAGACAGTTATCTCTTACAGTGCGATCTCGATTCGCCGGGGAACAGGAGCGCATGCAATTTAGTTTGAGCTATCGTATGTCGGGAGGACTGTGTTAAAGTACGGAGGGACCCAGGGCTAAAAGTACACTGTACCCTGAAACTCAAGTCATAGGTAGTTACATAGGTTGCAGAACAGAGGGACCATGAGGAACAGAGATCACACAGCCGAGTGCAGAAACAGGCCTACAATACTGTCCCGAATGCATTCTCTCTGGCATTAGATCTCAACTTCCGTCTACTCAGTCTGTGTCTCGTGTGGTCTTAGAATCGTCTGTCGGATCTCCTGTTCAGCATCTCCGGAGGGTATCCAAGGCCTTCTAATCCTTCCAATAATGTGGTGATCAGAACTGTATACAATACGCCGGATGCAGGCTAATCAGAAATGTTGATAGAGTTGCAACATAACTTCCTGACTTTTGAACCCAGTGCTCCCAATGATAACGTCAAGCGTGTCATACGCCTGCTTAACCAGGGATAATGACATTGGACCCCAATCTTCCTCTGCAAATCAACACTGTTTAGGGTCTTGGTTTTAAGGATGCGCTCTGTCTGTCCATTTGACCTATCAGAGCGCAACATGTCACATTTGTCCGTGTGAAATTCTATCTGCCGTTTCTCCAACACAGATCTGTAACTGATCCATATTCCACTGGATTCTTTACATGTCTTGTACACGATCCACAAAACCACCCATCGTCGTATCACCTGCAAACGTACCAGACCACTCATCTGAGTTGTCATCCGGGTCATTCACATGCATTACAGAGAGGAGAGATATGTTGAACGATTGGAGCGTCTGTGCTTGTATACACTGGAATTCAGAAGGATGAGAGGGGATCTGATTGAAACGTATAAGATTATTAAGGGATTGCACACGCTAGAGGCAGAAAAAACGTTGCCGATGTTGGGGGAGTCCAGAACCAGAGGCCACAGTTTAAGAATAAGCGGTAGGCCATGTAGAACAGAGTTGAGGAAAAACTATTTCACCCAGAGAGTGGTGGATCTTTGGAATGCTCTGCCTCAGAAGGCAGTGGAGGCCAATTCTCTGGATGCTTTCAAGAAAGAGTTAGATAGAGCTCTTAAAGATAGCAGAGTCAAGGGATATGGGGAGAAGTTAGGAACGGGATACTGATTGTAGACGATCAGCCATGATCACATTGAATGGCGGTACTGGCTCAAAGGGCCGAATGGCCTACAGCAGAACCTATTGTTTATTGTCTATTGAGAGTTTCCAGTTGCATCCAGAGATACCGATCACTTCATGTAGTGGTGCAGACTAAATCAATCACAGAATGCAGAATAAAGTGTAAAAGTTACAGAGAATTTGCAATGCAGGCAGAAAATGTGCAACGGCAAAGGGGAAGCAGATTGTGAGGTCAAGAGTACACGTATCATGGTAGAGGACGGTTCAATAATCTGATAACTCTGGGGTAGAAGCTGTCCTTGAGCCCAGTGAGACATGCCTTCGCATCTTCCCTCCGATAGTAAGGTGCAGAAGACAGAACGGCCGGCGTGGCTGGAGATGGTTCTGTGATGCTGCTGGCTGCTTCATCGAGGCACCAGGAAATGTGGACGGAGTTCATGGAACGGACGCTGGTTTCCGAGAAAGTCTCAGCTCTTTCCACAGCGCTCAGCAGGTTCTTGCGGTCACGGGTGAAGCAGTTTCGATATTGTGAGTGAGGAATCAGGGCGGTTCATGAGAACAGGGAAGTAGATGTGATGACTCGGGAATTCAATAAGGCATTTAACGTTTCCAGTTAGTGGGTTACACTGTAGAATGCTGGGGTCACAGCAAAATTTGACTGACTGATTTGTGAGCATTTGCAGAGATAATGTAGGCTGACAAACAATTTCCCAGATTGTATATCACACTGGAATATGGAAGAAAGGGACATAGGGAGGAACGGAGAAGCAATGGAGCAATGGGGCTCTGGAAGTTAGTGTACGGCAAACGGAGGGATGGTTGACTGGACATACTATTGGCTCGGCGGTCGGAGCAAAGGTTGAGGGTTGAAGTTCGTTTCTCAGACTGGAGCCTGGTCACTAGCCGTGTTCACCCGAAGTAGCGGGTGGGACGGGGGATCCTTGTCGACTATATCGACCACTTGTAACAGATTACACAAGACGCGGTTGATAAGCTTGAAGATGTCGTGGTAAACAGAAAAGACAGTTATCTCTTATGGCGGGATATCGATCAGCTTGAAATTTGGGCCGAGAAGCAGCAAATGCAATCTATTTCGGATGAGTGCGAGCTATAGTATTTCAGGAAGGCATGTCAAGGTGGGACATTCACAGAAAAGAGAAGGAACCCTGAGGAGTGTTATGGAATAAATAGACACAGGGGTACGGGAAAATGGTTCCCAGAAATTGAATTCAAGGTTAGATAGGGCGATGAAGATTTAATCTTAATCAATCCAGACATTGAGTGCAGGAGTCGAGAGGTCACTTTGAAGTTGTACAGGATGTAAGGTAGGCCTCCTTTGGTGTTCAGTTTTCGTCCACCTGCTCCTGGTGAAATGCCACTGAGCAGCAAAGATTACAGAGGGAGCTTTACGGGGATATTGCCGAGACTCGAGGGACTGAAGTATGGAGATAAGTCAGCCAGTTTTGGATTTTATACCTTGGAGTTCATTGGTGACCGTACAGAGGTTTCTAAAATCACGTGGGGCAAGTAAGGTGAATCTGTGGAATTCTCTGCCACAGGAAACAGTTGAGGCCGGTTCATTGACTATATTTAAGAGGAGGTTAGATATGGCCCTTATGGCTAATTGGATCAGGGGGGATGGAGAGAAGGCAGATACTGGGTTCTGAGTTGGGTGATCAGCCATGATCATACTGAATGGCGGTGCAGGCTCGAAGTGCCGAATGGTCTACTCCTGCACCTATTTTCTATGTTTCTATGTTTCGATGAATGCGCAGAGTCATTTTCTATAGACTTCGAGAATCGAGGATCAGAGCGCACAGTTCTGAGGTGACAGCAGAAGGCGATTTAACTGTCACCAGAGTGACATCTTGTTTAATCAGACGGTGCTCCAGAGAAATGGCTGATGCAGATGCATTAGCACTTGACCTCTTCAGAATGACGTCATCAATGTGAACACTGACCTGCCTGAGCTGTCCCCGGCTTTTCTCTTGGTCCCGACGCGAGAGGAGGATCTTCATCCTTAGAGATGAGAAGTTCATTTTGGCGAAATTTCAGCTGAGAGTAAGTGGGGTCCGGACCATCTGGAAGAGAATGGAAGAGAATGTGAGAGAGAGAGAGAGAAAAAAATAAAAGCACAAGGGACTGGTGGAGAATGGGTGGGGGGGCAGAGCGAGATACAGGGAGAAAATATGAGGGAGATGAGGAAGTGAGTAGAGAAAGACGTGGAGACAGAACAGCTGAGGGAGGGATGGATGGAGAGAGGAAATAGGGCGAGAGATGAAGATATACAAGAGATACACAATTGTGGCGGTGTGAGGAGGAAAGGTTTAAGGTTGCAGTTCCTTTGTCAGACTGGGAACCCGTCACTAGCAGAAGCAAATGCAGTTTAAGTCGGATAAGTGCGAATTATTGTATTTCAGACAGACAGCCCAGGGTCGGACTTTCACAGCGTTCCGGAGGAACACTGAAGAATGTTGGAGAACAGAAGGACCCGCGGTACAGGAACACGGTTCCCAGAAAGTGAAACCACAGGTAGACAAGGCGGTGAAGACTGCATCTGAACGCAGACCTTCATTAGAATGTCACTGTGTACAGGAGTCGGGTGACCATGTTGCAGTTGTACAGAACGTCGGTGAGTTCGCAAGTGGAGTACGGTGTTCAGTGTTGGTCGTCAAGTCAAGTCAAGACACTTTTTTTGTCATTTCGACTATAACAGCTGGTACAGTACACAGGAAAAATGAGACAACGTTTATCAGGACCATGGTGTTACATGACACAGTACAAAAACTAGATTGAACTACGTAAAGACAACACAGAGAGAAAAAATACACAATGGCTACACTAGACTACAGACCTACGCAGGACTGCATAAAGTGCACAAAAGAGTGCAGGCATTACAATAAATAATAAACAGAACAATGGGGCAGTAAGGTGTCAGTCCAGGCTCTGGGTATTGAGGAGTCTGATAGATTGGGGGAACAAACTGTTACATAGTCTGGTCGTGAGAGCCCGAATGCTTCGGAGCCTTTACCCAGACGGCAGGAGGGAGAAGAGTTTGTTTGAGGGGTGCATGGGGTCCTTCATAATGCTGTTTGCTTTGCGGATCTGTTCTTGGAAAGATATCATCGAACTGGAAATGAGTGCGCGGGGAGATTTACGACGACGTTGCCGGGACTCCAGGGACTGAGTTCGGGAAAGAGGTTGGGTTGATTGCGACTTTATTCCTTGTAGCGCAGGGATGACCTTTCAGGGGTATATAAAGCCACAAGGAGCACAGGCAGAGTGAATGGGCGCAATTATTTCCCCTAGACCTGGACAGTCGATGACCAGAGCGCACAGGTATAAGGAGAGAGGGGAAAAAGTTTCAGCTGTGATCCGGTTGACAACCCTTTGTTACCCAGATGGTGGTCAGTCTGTGGAACGAGCTGCCAGGGAATTGGTGGAGACGAATACATTACACGCTTGGGCATCTGGGAGTATTATGACATCTGAGCCCTCCAGTATGACGTCGTTGTTGCATCACTGACCTGTTTGTATATTGATGAGGGGTACGACTTTGCGAATGTTCAGCTCGGTGTAGGTGGATGTCAGGTGGTCTGCGAGAGAGAGATAGACAAGGAAGAGTGAACGCGGTACAGAATCGGGGAAAGTGAGGTGCAGAGGGAGGGGAAGAGACCAGAGAGGGTTGGGGGACAGCGAGAGGGATCAAGAGGGAAAGAGAGGGAAGCGAGAAGGATTACAATGACAGAGAGGCTGAAATGGATGGATGGAGTGATTGAGAGGGGTGATCGAAGCGGGGCGATTGGCGGGAAAATGGAAGAGAATGGGGGACAGGGTACAAGTACAGATGGGGGAGAGAGGGGATAAACTGAGGTGAAGGGTGTGAGGTAGTGTGGGCGGAGTGTAGGATTGAGAGGCGAGACAGAGTGAGTAGAAAGGCAAGGGCAATACGGAGGAGAGTTGGGTTAAAGTAGGAAGCGAGAGGGGAGGGGGCGTTAGAGGGGAGTGAGAGAGAGAGCAGCATGGGGAGAATGGTGGGAGGGAAAGACAGGGGGTGATGAGGGACAAGGGGGCAGAGTGAGGACGAGGGAGGGGAGAGTGGATGAGTTTGGAAAAGAGGGATAGAGGGGAGAAGAGAGGGGAAACAGAAGGATGAGCGTGAGAGGGAAAGGGAGAGAGAAGGGGGAAGGGATCAGGCTCGTGCAGAGCCAGATAAGGGAGAGGAGAGCAAAGGGGCAAGATACAATTAAAATAAACTTTAGAGTTCTCCGTCATCACCGCATCTCTGCTTGCCCTCTCTAAACACCACCCTTCCCACGGCACCCCTTATTCAACTGCCATCCCACAGCTTCCCTGCTTTCGCCCTCTCAGCGGTCCCCCCTCAGTCACCCTTCCACCCCACCGCCCCGACCACGACACTTCCACAACACTGCCCCTCCCGTGCCGTTCCGTCCACCCATACTACTCTCTCTTCATCGCATTCCACAATGCTGCCTCTATACCGCCATCCTTTGCCGGTCGCTCCACGTCACTCTTCCCGAAGCGCGCCATGGTCACTGACGCCTCAAACCCCTCACATTGCTCCCTCCTAATTGCCTCTCCCGCGCGTTCATTCTGACATATCCTCAAACAGCGAATCATTAGGGTCAGATGTAGGTTTGCCCTGAGGTTTCACGACAGGAATGGACAAATTACATGAACACAGTCAAGGCAACAACGATGAAACTGCCTTCCATCTCTACGGACCCGGGGCACAGAGAGTGTCTAGGCTTTAGGATCAGAAATTGACTGAGGATCCCTCATCATCGACCCAGCACGCACACCCGTTCCGACACGGAGTGAATCTCCCTCCACACCGTCCAATCACACACTCCCGGGTTCAGAAACAGAGTGAATCTCCCTCCACACCGTCCCAGCACACACTCCCGGTGTCAGACACAGAGTGAATCTCCCTCCACACCGTCCCATCACGCACTCCCGGGGTCAGACACAGAGTGAACCTCCCTCCACACCGTCCCATCACACACTCCCGGGGTCAGACACAGAGTGAATCTCCCTCCCCACTGAACCATCACACTCTCCCGGGGTCAGGCTCAGATTGAATCTCCCTCCCTCCCTCTTTCTGCCCCCTCACCTCGGGAAGGGGACGGTGAGCCGGATTCTGTGCGTTTCTTATTCATGTAGGTCTCTCCGTCGTCCATCCTGTCGAGGATTCTCTGCGTCTCTGAGCTCCGGTAGGAGAAGTAACCGTTGCCATAGGAAGCCTGTTTTGACAAGGGAGTCAGACCGACGCCAACAAGCACGAGCTGAGCAGCTGATGAAGAGGAACCGAGAGGAGGGGTGGGGGAGGTACCGTGGAGAGGGATTGAGAGTGTGCGGGAGAGTGGCACAAAGAGATAAGAGTGGCAGTTGATAGAGTATTGAGAGTGAGGAGAAAAAGGGGGAGGGAGAGAGGAGGAGATATGGTTTTTGGCGGACAGTGAAGTTGGGACAGTGGACTGAGTGGGTAGAGGGGAGTGATGGGAGAGAGGTAGGAGTGAAGGGATAATACGAGTGATGGAGATGAGAAAACGGGAGGGGATGAGGAAGATGGGTAGAGAAATAGAGGGGGATGAGATTGGGAGAGAAAGGGAGAAATGTGGTCGCGTTTAACGTAGGAAGAGAGAGAGATGAATTGAGAGGAGCGGAGAGAAGGATAGGAAGGAGAGAGAGGGCGGTCCAGAGACGAAAGAGGAGTGCAGGGATGGGAGGGATGAGGGAGAAGGAATGTAGACAATGAAGGGAGAGAGTAGTCGAATGGGGAGAGAGGAAAGGAATGGACGGAGGGAGGTAGCGAAGAAGGGCGGATGGAAGGAATGACGGAGAGATTTGTTTCCCTCTGTTGTTCTGGAGATTTACATCCCCCGGTTTGTTCCTGGTTTGCGCGACGGACGTTCCCACTGCTCCTGCTCATCGTCGGGGCTTCAGACGCTGTGTCTGCGAGAAACCACGGCCCCAGGAAAAACACCCAAAACCCACCGATGTGAGTGAGCCCCCTCCCTCCGAGTAACGTGCATAGCTCACCTCGAAACTCGCGCCCCCACAGGGTTTCCTCGACTCCCCCTTCCAGTGGCGCACTCTATCTTACCTTCTTTAACCTCTCTCTCTCTCTCTCTCTCTCTCTCTCTCTCTCTCTCTCTCTCTCTCTCTCTCTCTCTCTCTCTCTCTCTCTCTCTCTCTCTCTCTCTCTCTCTCTCTCTCTCTCTCCTTCTCTCCTACCTTTTCTCACTATTATCTTAACCCACTCCCACATTTGTCTGCCCCACTCTCTTTCTCCTCTCCAACACCAACACCCGTGTCATCCCGATCTGGAGATAACCCCTGCACAACCACCCTTGCACCCCGACAACATCTCCCCCCATTTTCCCCGTCCCTTCCGCCTTTTCGAGCGGTGGGAGGTGGTGTTTGGGAATTTGGTAACGTTTAGCCCGGGACTTCCAGCCGTCTCTCAGAATCTCTCTGCCTTCTTCCAATTACCCGACCTCCCCTCCCCTCTATAGCTCTCTCTCCCTTCGTCCCTTCGCTGCTTCTCCACCAATCCTCCCACTTCTGTTGCACCACATCGCTCCTCATTCCCTTTTGCCCTCTCCCCCCCACCTTCGTCTGCCACACTTCTTCCTTCTCTCTCCCAACATCGCCCGTATCTGCAATTTCTCCCCTCCTTGCTTTCCCTCCCTCGCCACCACCTCCCGACCTCTCCAGTTCCCTTATCGCAACACCCTCTCCCATAACTACCTTCCCTTCCTCACTCCTATCCGCCCTCCCTTCACCTCATCACTCAGCTTTCCTCATTCTCCTCCGTCACTCTCCAATTTTTCTTCATCTCAGCTCCCTCCCATCACTCTTTTACTACATTCCTCCGTTCCCCTCCATCCCTCCCTCTCTATTCCGCTCTCCACAGGTCTTGATATCGAGCTGGACCCACCCACTCCGTAGGAGCCTCCCCTGCGGAGCGCTGTGATGAGGGAGCTCCACGCCGTCATGTCCACTCGGGCATGGCGCCACGCTGGTGGGCAGTCAACTCCCTCCGGGGCGGGAGGACGAGTGGAATTGCGAAGGCCAGGCAGCTTTTCCGGACTTCCCCAGGAGCCGCGATTCCAAGGACGAGTTTCCTCCAAATTATGCCCTCCCCCTCCCTTTCACCCTCACCTTTCGCACCCCCTTAAGCTCCCGATGTCCCTCCGCAGGATCCGCCGCCTTTCACACCAGACCATGAAGGCGAGGAAGAGAGCGTCAGAGAGGTCGTGAAGGGGTCAGAGCGGAGAAGACGGAGATTAGAGGGGGACGAATGGGGAAGAGGTGAAGGAGGAGGTGAGGGCACTTCCATGCCCATCCGGTATAGGGTATTCCCTCTGGCGCACCGAAGAACGGGAGAGGATGCCTCCGGCGTCGCGCTCATCCAGGAGATGCGGGAGTGATTCACGGAGCTGGCGGGAGGTGAGTGATCCCGTGACCTCATTCCACCTTCCCACTTGCTCACCTTCACTTGTTTTCACCTTCCTTCTCCTTGATGTCCACTCCCTCATCTGTCTCCTTCACTTTCTCGCCCCACAACTCCCGTCCATTTCTCCCACATCCTATTCCCTTGCTTCTTCCCTTCCCCACACTTCCCGACTCTCTCTCTGCCGTCCCAATATCGCTTCCACCCTCCTCCCATCCCTCTCACTATCCGCTTTTCCACTCCCCAAGATCCTCTCCCCTCTTCTCTTTCTCCCTCCTGCTGTACGTCAACCTCCCTCCCTGCTCCACCGCTACTTTACCTCAACCTCTTCCACTCATCTCCCTTTCCCTATCCTTCCCTTTCCGCTCCCTCTCACTATACATATGACAACCCTGCGCCTTTCTGTCCCCGTATTTCTTCCCACTCCTCGCACTCCTCTCTCCTTCTCCCTTATCGCACCCCTCCCTCTACCGCTTCTCCTTCCACATTCCCCTTATCTCCCATCCCATCTGGGAGATGCGGGAATGATTCACGGAGCTGGCGGGAGGTGAGTGATCCCGTGACCTCATTGCTCCCTCCCACTCGCTCACTCTCACTTGTTTTCACCTCCCCTTCTCTCTCCTCCACCTCCAAAATCTGCTTTGTCCCCTCCTTGCCTCTCCCTTGCCTCCGTCCCCTTGATGTCCCTTCCCTCATCTGTCTCCATCCCTCTGTCTCCCTCACCTTCTCGCCCAACCTCTCAGCTCCATTTCTCTCACATCCTACTCCCCTGCTTCTTCCCTTCCCCACACATCCCGCTTCTCTCTCCACCCAATATCGCTTCCGTCCTCCACCCCTCCCTCTCACTATCCGCTTTTCCACTCCCCAAGATCCTCTCTCCCTATTCTCTTTCTCCCTTCTGCCGTACCGCAACATCCCTCCTTACTCCACCACTACCTTACGTCACCTCTTTCACTCATCTCCCTTTCTCTATCCTCCCCTTTCCGTTTCTTCCCACTATCAATACCAGAGCCCTTCGCCTTTCACTTCCTGTCCCTCTTCCCACTCCCTACACTCCTCTCTCCCTCTCCCTTTACCCCACCCTCCCTCTACCTCTTCTCCCACCCTCCCTCCTCAATCCCCATCCTATCCATAACTCTCGCCCGCTGCATCCCTCCCTCCCTCCCTCCCTCTCCGACTGAGGGACCCCACCCACTAGCCCCCGCCCGGCACCCCTCCTTTCATTTGTATCTCGGCGTTAGGATGATTTTCCGATTGTCCTCTGCTGTTCTTCGTGCAGAGGCGAGGAGAGCAAGGGAAACAGAGGCGAGTTTTGCAATCGAGGGACGAATGGCTGTGCAGAGGGGAATGGATGTGGGAATTGAGAGAGGGGTAGGGAGGAACATGCAAGCGATATGGGATGGCGGTAGGTTCATGGGAGGGAAGTGGAGGGAGTAGTTCGATGGGAGGGAATGAATGTTTCGAGAGAGAGAAGCAAAGGGTAACAGGATCTCGGGTGTGAGAAGGGAATGTTTGTGGGATTACCCGGGGACGTGGTGGAACCTCGGATAAAGATTAGGTGAGGCCGGGCAACACAGGCTAGAAAATCCTCCCCCCAACCACGTTGCTCCTTCGCTGAGATGGATGAGCAGGTTCTGAAAAAGAAGGAGGAGAGTGGTGAGGAGAGGGACATAGGGTGTGGGAAGGGTGTCGGGTTGGCTAACAATTGGGGAAATTCTGCCTCGTCACCCTATCCTTGACTCCTGCCGTCTCTGGCTGTGGGTCTCTGCCTCTGTGGCTGTGATGGCATTACGGTTTTCATTCCCATGTATCTCTAGTTTAATGCTCACTCCACCCATCTTTTATGGCAAACAGTCCCGCTGAGATATTATGTCAACTCAAGTTGATGTGTAAACTGTGAGAGCGTTTAGCTGGCAGAGGAATTGAAGGAGCTGCGCACGGCAGGCCGGTTTGGCGTGGCCTCCAAGCAGGAGTCTGTGCTGCCCCCCAGTGTTCGCACGACAGAAGACAGGCTCTGTTGTGGTCGACTGCAGATATCAGTGGTATTCAGTTAACCTTGGGCCTCAAGATGCGTTTGGTATTTTTTTTCTATTTGATACATATTTGTGTACTTTCTGCCGTGTTTGAATGCTGACAATGTGTTTTGCACCTTCTTTCTGGAGTAACGCTGTCTCGTTTGGCTGTATTCATGGATGTTCATGTGTCGTCCTGACTTGTGAGATATATCACCATTTGACCATTTTAACCTGTCTCTCCGCCCAGAGGCATACAAACTGGTGTACCTGTTATTGCGCCGTTTGGCAACTGGGGACGCTGTACTGGGCCGGAATATTTAACCCCTTTGAATCTCCGGACTGTCACCCAGTTTCCTGCGAAACTGAACATTCCGTCTATTTTCCTCCCAATATGACCTGATAGAGAGTCATCGAATAACGACAAGATGATGAGAGGCATTGATCGTGTGGATAGTCAGAGGCTTTTTCCCGGGGCTGTAATGGTTGCCACTAGAGGACACAGGTTTAAAGTGCTGGGGAGTAGGTTCAGAGGAGATGTCAGGGGTAAGTCTTTTACTCAGAGAGTGGTAAGTGCGTGGAATGGGCTGTCGGTAACAGTGGTGGAGGCGGATACGGTAGCGTTTTTTAAGAGGCTTTTGGATAGGTACATGGAGCTTAGAAAAATAGAGGGCGATAGGTAAGCCTAGTAATTTTTTTAAGGTAGGGACGTGTTCGGCACAACATTGTGGGCCGAAGGGCCTGCATTGTGCTGTAGGTTTTTTATGTTCCTATGTTTCTATATTTATTTTGTCTTGCTGATGAACCCGCCTTGCGGATCGGTTGTTGTTCAAACAAACGCGAGGCACTGGTTTATAATGCACACATTTCCCGCTCCCGAACTCTGATTGGAGGCTGTCCCAAGTGGAATATATATATATATGAGTCTCTGACACCTTCAGTCAGACCCTGAGCGAGACTCCTCCATACCATCCCATCATACACACCCGGAGTCAGACCCTGAGCGAGACCCCTCCATACCATCCCATCATACACACCCGGAGTCAGACGCTGAGTGAAGCTTCCTCACCAACATTACATCACACAAGTTCCAGGTCAGACAAGGAGTGAAGCTCCCTCCGCACTGTCCCAAATTTTCGGAAAAGGAGTGAAGCACCCATTCACATTCGTAAAACTTATTTCCGGAGTCAGAGAGAGTGAATCTCCCTTCACACTGTCCCATCACACACTCCCGGTGTCAGACACAGAGTGCGTCTCACTCCACGCCGTGCTAAAACACACTACCGGGATCAGAAACAGTGTGAAGATCCCTCCACACCGTCCCATCACACAATTTCCGGAGCAGACACAGAGTGCAGTTCCCTGCATACCGACCCATGTCAGACCCCCGTGGTCAAATACGTGATGCTCCCTCCACACTGTCCCATCACATTCTTTCTGGTACAGACACAGAGTGGATTCCATGTTCCCCAGCCCTTCACACATTCAGATACTGTTTAGTTCAACTGCAACTCCCCAGCTCAAAACCCGCACAATCGCATCACACACTACCCAAGTCAATAGGAGAGCTAAACCCCCTCCGTCCTCCCCTCTCCCCTTTCAGCAATCCCCGGCACTCCGCCATCCTGGTCGTCTGGAATTCTGTCCCGGATACGTGAGTGCGCGTGACAGGATGTGGATTATTCAATCTGTTCATATTCTATACCTTCACAGAATGGTCTGGGTCAATTTTGAGCCGGCCCAAGAATCACCTCATAACAAATGACTATACAAAAGTTTGAATCGCAGATCTATTTCGTATGTATAAATAGCCTATCTGACGTTAATTAATCGGTGATGAATATTTAATTATTTTTTCAGAGATCTAAAATCCATTTTAATAGATACGGGTCAAATTCGACCCGTAGCAGCCTCAATGTACAATCGTTTGTAGCACCTGTACAGAAATATAAAACTTCAGGGTGTTGTTACCGTTGTCAAATGTCAGAACGGGTCAAACGTGACCGGCACAGTGTGTAAGGGTTAAAAACAATCTGCGGTGCGGAGGGATTTGGGAGACTTCGTGCAGCTTTCCCAGAAGTTTAACCTACAGCTTGAGCCGGTGGTGAGGAAGGCAAATGCGATGACAGCATTCATTTCGAGAGGGCTGGGACGTAAAAGCGAGGACGTCATTCTCAGGCTCAGTACGTCACTGGTGAGGTTACATTTGGAGTTTTGTGAGCAGGTCTCGATCGCTTATCTCACAGGGGATGTGAGACATTGGAGAGGGTTCACGGGAATGATAACGAGATTGGACGTGGTATTATAGGAGGAGCATTTGACAGCTCCGGGAGACAGAACACCCACACACAGCGATTCAGGAACAGCTTCTTCCCCTGTCCCATCACATCTTTCAATGCATCAGCAAAAACTCGACATCTCTGCGGTGTTTATTAATATATCAAATTTACATTAATTGTACATCTTTGCTCCGTACTAATGCTTCAAAAGAACAAATTACAGGTGTTATAAGTTTCAGATAATAATTGAAATAGCGATTCCTGAGGAAAACATCCGATAGGGTGGACAGGACACTTGGCCCGCTGGTCTTCACCAGTCACACCGAGTACAGGAGTCGGGAGGTCACGTTGCCGTGGTACAAGACGTCGGTGAGGCCGCCCTGCTTTAGGAAAAATGTCAGTGAACTGGATATATTGTACAGGGAGTTCTACGGGGATATCGTCGGAACCTGGAGGACTGAGTTATGGTGGGAGGGAGCGAAGGTTGGGACTTTATTCCCTGGAGCGTAGTTATAACCTTACAGAGTTCCATAAACCCGAGAGGGGCACAGACAGAGGGAATGCGCACAGACTTTCACCCAGGGTTGGGTTGTCGAGAACCAGACGGCACAGGATGGAGGTGAGAGTGAGTGGAAAGGAGAAAGAGCGAGAGAGATCAGGGAGACGGAGGGTATAGAGAGAAAGGGGAGTGGAGGTAGAGAGTTCCTGAGGAGGGAAGGGAGAGATTTGAAAGAAGAGTGCAGAGGGAGCAGAGAAAGTGCGGGCGGCGGAAGTTCGAGGGAATAAGGGGAGCTGAGGGTTAGAGAGGAAGTTAGAGGGAACTAGGAAGAGGGGGACGGGGGGAGTGGCGAGAACGAAGGGGATAGAGGGCGAGAGGGATTGTCGGTGTCTGGTGGGGAGAATATGATGGCGACAAGAGGAGGAGATGGAGTAGGAGGGAGGGACAGAGAGGGTGCAGAGCGAATTTGAAAGGATTTAGGAGGGAGAGTGAAGGGGACAGAAGGAGGAGAAAATGGGGGGTAGTCACTTGATTCATGTTGACTCCACTGGCTGTTGGCAGAGACCCTGGATCTTTTCAGGAATATCCGGGAACAAAGGTGCCGACTTCTCGCAGATGAAATTCCAATCACCATCACAAGTGTTGCTCCTTCCGCACTGAATGCATTCGGGAGTTCCCAGAGACCTCTTGTACAGGACACTCCAGCCCACATTCCTATCCAGGAGGGTCAATAAACTTCAACAGAGACAAAACAGTTTCAGTAGAGGACCCGAGCCGAGACCGTCCCCAAGCTAATCCCATGAATTCGATTTCTCCTAATTGCCTGTGTGAGTCCCAAAGTTCATCCCATTAAACCACTCTCCCCCTACTGCCCCGTGTCAGTACCCAAGCAGACACCACGGTCCCAATGTCTCCCCACAATCCTGTGTCAGTCCCCAAACTAATCGTACTGACCCAATGTCTCCCCACAATCCTGCGTCAGTTCCCTAACTAATCGTACTGACCCAATGTCTCCCCACAGCCCCGTATCCCCCAAACTAATCCCACCGAACCGCTTTCTCACCACAGTCCCCTTTCAGTCCCCATACGAATCGAACAGGCCCACCCTCCCCCCTCTGATCTGTTTCAGTCCCCGAACAAACCCCACTGTCCCACCGTCTCCCACAGAGTTATGGCTGTCTCGAAATGAATCCCACTGTTCCACACTCTTCCCTCAGCCCTGTGTGGTTCCAGGTTCATCTCGTTGCCCCTTCCTCTACCCGGAGCTTCGTGTCTGTCTCCCGGCATATCCCACTACACCGCGCTTTCCCCATAGCCTCTGGTCAGCCTCCAGACTTATACAACTGGCACCCTCTCTCCCACATCCTTGCATCAGTTCGCAAAATAATCCCGTTCACTCACTGTGTATGGTCTCCAAATTAATCCAGTTGTCCTACTCTCACCCTCAGATCCATGTCATTCACCAAACTAATCCCACTGTTGCTCCCTCTCCTCACAGCCCGGCGACTATCTCCAAAATGATCGCACTGCACCGCGCTGTCCTCACCCACATGCGTCAGTACCAGAATAATCTGTGAAAGTGATCTCTCCCCACTGCCCCCTGGCAGTTTCCGAAATATTCCCACTGCCCTATCGTTCCCCGACAGACACGTGTCGGCCCCAAAATATTCCCATTGAATCACCCTACTCCCTACCCACGTACAGACTACAAACAAATCTCAATGCCCCTCCCTTTTAGGTCAAAACTACTTCAGTCCGTAAAGGAATACCATTTTCCCCCGTCAGGACTATGTCAATAACCAATCTTCCCCCCACAGATTAGTGATAATCTCACCCGTTTTCACATTTTTCAGTCCAGTAAACAAGGTTGTTGTCCAGAAGATTGTGGGATACAAAGCGCTGGGAAGTTAAATTTACTTGATTAATGCCAATAATTGAAAACTATCTACGTGACTTCCCTCTACTGATTATAAAAGGAATCTGTGATGGGACGGTGCGGAGGGGGATTCACTCTGTGTCTGACACCGGGAGTGTGTGATGGGACGGTGTGGAGGGAGATCCAATCTGCGTCTGACCCAGGGTGTGTTTTGTGGGACGGGGTGGAATGAGATTCACTATGTGTCTGACCCCGGGAGTGTGTGATGGGACGGTGCGGAGGGGGATTCACTCTGTGACTGACCCCGGGAGTGTGTGATGGGACGGTGGGGAGGGAGATGCACTCTGTGTCTGACCCCGGGAGTGTGTGATGGGACGGTGTGGAGGGGGAATCACTCTGTGACTGACCCCGGGAGCGTGTGATGGGACGGTGGGGAGGGAGATGCACTCTGTGTCTGACCCCGGGAGTGTGTGATGGGACGGTGTGGAGGGAGATTCACTCTGTGTCTGACCCCGGGAGTGTGTGATGGGACAGTGTGGAGGGAGATTCACTCTGTGTCTGACCCCGGGAGAGTGTGATGGGACAGTGTGGAGGGAGATTCACTTTGTGTCTGACCCCGGGAGAGTGTGATGGGACGGTGTGGAGGGAGATGCACTCTGTGTCTGACCCCGGGAGTGTGTGCTGGAAGTGTATGCCGGGATTTCTCTTTGTGTCTGACACCGTGAGCGTGTGATGGGATGGTGTGGAGGGAGATTCACTCTGTGTCTGACCCCGGGAGTGTGTGATGGGACGGTGTGGAGGGAGATTCGCTCTGTGTCTGACCCCGGGAGAGTGTGATGGGACGGTGTGGAGGGAGATTCACTCTGTGTCTGACCCCTGGAGTGTGTGATGGGACGGTGTGGAGGGAGATTCACTCTGTGTCTGACCCCGGGAGTCTGTGCTGGAAGTGTATGCCGGGTTTTCTCTTTGTGTCTGACACCGTGAGCGTGTGATGGGATGGTTTGGAGGGAGATTCACTCTGTGTCTGACCCCGGGAGTGTGTGATGGGACGGTGTGGAGGGAGATTCACTCTGTGTCTGACCCCGGGAGAGTGCGATGGGACGGTGTGGAGGGAGATTCACTCTGTGTCTGACCCCGGGAGTGTGTGCTGGAAATGTATGCCGGGTTTTCTCTTTGTATCTGACACCGTGAGCGTGTGATGGGATGGTGTGGAGGGAGATTCACTCGGTGTCTGACCCCGGGAGTGTGTGATGGGACGGTGTGGAGGGAGATTCACTCTGTGCCTGACCCCGGTAGTGTGTGATTGGACGGTGTGGAGGGAGATTAACTCTGTGTCTGACCCCGGGAGTGTGTGATGAGACGGTGTGGAGGGAGATTCACTCTGTGTCTGACCCCGGGGGAGTGTGATGGGACGGTGTGGAGGGAGATTTACTCTGTGTCTGACCCCTGGAGTGTGTGATGGGACGGTGTGGAGTGAGATTCACTCTGTGTCTGACCCCGGGAGTGTGTGCTGGAAGTGTATGCCGGGTTTTCTCTTTGGGTCTGACACCGTGAGCGTGTGATGGGATGGTGTGGAGGGAGATTCACTCTGTGTCTGACCCCGGGAGTGTGTGATGGGACGGTGTGGAGGGAGATTCACTCTGTGTCTGACCCCGGGAGTGTGTGATGGGACGGTGTGGAGGGAGATTCACTCTGTGTCTGACCCCGGGAGAGTGCGATGGGACGGTGTGGAGGGAGATTCACTCTGTGTCTGACCCCGGGAGTGTGTGCTGGAAATGTATGCCGGGTTTTCTCTTTGTATCTGACACCGTGAGCGTGTGATGGGATGGTGTGGAGGGAGATTCACTCGGTGTCTGACCCCGGGAGTGTGTGATGGGACGGTGTGGAGGGAGATTCACTCTGTGTCTGACCCCGGTAGTGTGTGATTGGACGGTGTGGAGGGAGATTAACTCTGTGTCTGACCCCGGGAGTGTGTGATGGGACGGTGTGGAGGGAGATGCACTCTGTGTCTGACCCCGGGAGTGTGTGATGAGACGGTGTGGAGGGAGATTCACTCTGTGTCTGACCCCGGGGGAGTGTGATGGGACGGTGTGGAGGGAGATTTACTCTGTGTCTGACCCCTGGAGTGTGTGATGGGACGGTGTGGAGTGAGATTCACTCTGTGTCTGACCCCGGGAGTGTGTGCTGGAAGTGTATGCCGGGTTTTCTCTTTGGGTCTGACACCGTGAGCGTGTGATGGGATGGTGTGGAGGGAGATTCACTCTGTGTCTGACCCCGGGAGTGTGTGATGGGACGGTGTGGAGGGAGATTCACTCTGTGTCTGACCCCGGGAGAGTGCGATGGGACGGTGTGGAGGGAGATTCACTCTGTGTCTGACCCCGGGAATGTGTGCTGGAAATGTATGCCGGGTTTTCTCTTTGTATCTGACACTGTGAGCGTGTGATGGGATGGTGTGGAGGGAGATTCACTCTGTGTCTGACCCCGGGAGTGTGTGATGGGACGGTGTGGAGGGAGATTCAATCTCGGTCTGACCCCGGGAGTGTGTGCTGGAAATGTATGCCGGGTTTTCTCTTTGTATCTGACACCGTGAGCGTGTGATGGGACGGTGTGGAGGGAGATTCACTCTGTGTCTGACCCCTGGAGTGTGTGAAGGGACGGTGTGGAGGGAGATTCACTCTGTGTCTGACCCCGGGAGTGTGTGCTGGAAGTGTATGCCGGGTTTTCTCTTTGTTTCTGACACCGTGAGCGTGTGATGTGATGGTTTGGAGGGAGATTCACACTGTGTCTGACCCCGGGAGTGTGTGATGGGACGGTGTGGAGGGAGATTCACTCTGTGTCTGACCCCGGGAGAGTGCGATGGGACGGTGTGGAGGGAGATTCACTCTGTGTCTGACCCCGGGAGTGTGTGCTGGAAATGTATGCCGGGTTTTCTCTTTGTATCTGACACCGTGAGCGTGTGATGGGATGGTGTGGAGGGAGATTCACTCTGTGTCTGACCCCGGGAGTGTGTGATGGGACGGTGTGGAGGGAGATTCACTCTGTGTCTGACCCCGGTAGTGTGTGATTGGACGGTGTGGAGGGAGATTAACTCTGTGTATGACCCCGGGAGTGTGTGATGGGACGGTGTGGAGGGAGATGCACTCTGTGTCTGACCCCGGGAGTGTGTGATGAGACGGTGTGGAGGGAGATTCACTCTGTGTCTGACCCCGGGGGAGTGTGATGGGACGGTGTGGAGGGAGATTTACTCTGTGTCTGACCCCTGGAGTGTGTGATGGGACGGTGTGGAGTGAGATTCACTCTGTGTCTGACCCCGGGAGTGTGTGCTGGAAGTGTATGCCGGGTTTTCTCTTTGTGTCTGACACCGTGAGCGTGTGATGGGATGGTGTGGAGGGAGATTCACTCTGTGTCTGACCCCGGGAGTGTGTGATGGGACGGTGTGGAGGGAGATTCACTCTGTGTCTGACCCCGGGAGAGTGCGATGGGACGGTGTGGAGGGAGATTCACTCTGTGTCTGACCCCGGGAGTGTGTGCTGGAAATGTATGCCGGGTTTTCTCTTTGTATCTGACACCGTGAGCGTGTGATGGGATGGTGTGGAGGGAGATTCACTCTGTGTCTGACCCCGGGAGTGTGTGATGGGACGGTGTGGAGGGAGATTCAATCTCGGTCTGACCCCGGGAGTGTGTGCTGGAAATGTATGCCGGGTTTTCTCTTTGTATCTGACACCGTGAGCGTGAGATGGGACGGTGTGGAGGGAGATTCACTCTGTGTCTGACCCCGGTAGTGTGTGATTGGACGGTGTGGAGGGAGATTAACTCTGTGTCTGACCCCGGGAGTGTGTGATGGGACGGTGTGGAGAGAGATGCACTCTGTGCCTGACCCCGGGAGTGTGTGATGAGACGGTGTGGAGGGAGATTCACTCTGTGTCTGACCCCGGGAGTTTGTGCTGGAAGTGTATGCCGGGTTTTCTCTTTGTGTCCGACACCGTGAGTGTGTGATGGGACGTTGTGGAGGGAGATTTACTTTTTGTCTGACTCGGGGAGTGTGTGATGATTCCTGTGTTACTGTGGGATCTTCTCGTGCTGTGACACATACCGCTTCATCCCTTGAATTGATTTCCAGCAGCCTTGAATCACGGTTTGAACATTCTTGCTTCGCTCTGGGGAAAGGTGTTTCAGACGTGGATACGTAATAACACCGGTCTTTATTTGAGACCCAGTCCTTGGAACACGTTTGCTCTGGAAATCAGGAACAAGTAACAGTGACACAAAGAGTGAATCTTCCTTCACACTTCCCCATCATGCACACTGGGGGTGACACACAGAGTGAAATTGCCTCCACGCGGCCCCATCACGCACACCTGACGTCAGGCACAGAGTGAATATCCCTCCGCAACGTCCCATCGTAAATTAAGAAGGATCAGACACAGTGAAGTTTCCTCCACACCACCCATCACACACTCCTGGGGTCAAGACACAAGCCATGTCCTCTTGTGTTGAGCAGTGGTGCCCTGGGGATGAGGCGCTGGCTGTCCACTCTATCTATTCCCCTTAATATCTTGTATACCTCTATCATGTCTCCACTCCAGGCACGCGTCACCGTTCCCTGTGTCAGACACACACATGACCCCAAACCCAAAATCTCTCACCCAACACCCTTCCCTCTATAGCTTCTCATCACATGGGCACTGTGTCAAACACAGAGTCCCATCATACATCCGCGGGGTGAGACACAGATTTAAAATCCCTGCACCGTCCGATCACACACTAACACGGTCAGACGCAGATTGAATCTCCCTCTCCACGGACCCATCACACACTCCAGAGGTCAGACGTGGAGTGAAGCTCCGTGCACACTGCCTTTTATAAACGCCCTGAGTCAGACGTGGAGTGAAGCTCCCTGCACATTGCCTTTTATAAACGCCCGGGGTCAGACGTGGAGTGAAGCTCCGTGCACACTGCCTTTTATAAACGCCCGGGGTCAGACGTGGAGTGAAGCTCCGTGCACACTGCCTTTTATAAACGCCCGGGGTCAGACGTGGAGAGAAGCTCCGTGCACACTGCCTTTTATAAACGCCCGAGGTCAGACGTGGAGTGAAGCTCCGTGCACACTGCCTTTTATAAATGCCCGGGGTCAGACGTGGAGTGAAGCTCCGTGCACACTGCCTTTTATAAACGCCCGGGGTCAGACGTGGAGTGAAGCTCCGTGCACACTGCCTTTTATAAACGCCCAGGATCAGACATGGAGTGAAGCTCCGTGCACACTGCCTTTTATAAACGCCCGGGGTCAGACGTGGAGTGAAGCTCCGTGCACACTGCCTTTTATAAACGCCCGGGGTCGGACGTGGAGTGAAGCTCCGTGCACACTGCCTTTTATAAACGCCCGGGGTCAGACGTGGAGTGAAGCTCCGTGCACACTGCCTTTTATAAACGCCCGGGGTCAGACGTGGAGTGAAGCTCCGTGCACACTGCCTTTTATAAACGCCCGGGGTCAGACGTGGAGAGAAGCTCCGTGCACAATGCCTTTTATAAACGCCCGGGGTCAGACGTGGAGTGAAGCTCCGTGCACACTGCCTTTTATAAATGCCCGGGGTCAAACGTGGAGTGAAGCTCCGTGCACACTGCCTTTTATAAACGCCCGGGGTCAGACGTGGAGTGAAGCTCCGTGCACACTGCCTTTTATAAACGCCCAGGATCAGACATGGAGTGAAGCTCCCTGCACACTGCCTTTTATAAACGCCCGGGGTCAGACGTGGAGTGAAGCTCCCTGCACACTGCCTTTTATAAACGCCCGGGGTCAGACATGGAGTGAAGCTCCGTGCACACTGCCTTTTATAAACGCCCGGGGTCTGACGTGGAGTGAAGCTCCGTGCACACTGCCTGTTATAAACGCCCGGGGTCAGACGTGGAGTGAAGCTCCGTGCACACTGCCTTTTATAAACGCCCGGGGTCAGACGTGGACAGAAGCTCCATGCACACTGCCTTTTATAAACGCCCGGGGTCAGACGTGGAGTGAAGCTCCGTGCACACTGCCTTTTATAAACGCCCGGGGTCAGACGTGGAGAGAAGCTCCGTGTACACTGCCTTTTATAAACGCCCGGGGTCAGACGTGGAGTGATGCTCCGTGCACACTGCCTTTTATAAACGCCCTGGGTCAGACGTGGAGTGAAGCTCCGTGCACATTGCCTTTTATAAACGCCCGGGGTCAGACGTGGAGTGAAGCTTCCGTCTACAATGTCCCATTAAACACTCTCGGAGTCAGACACAGACACTCATTCCAGCGTTCAGACGTGATGTGAAGTTTCCTGCACACCATCCTGTCACACTCTTCCCAGGTCAGATTCTGAGTGTTCCTCCTTGTACACCACCCCTCACACACTCCCGGGGTCTGACACAGAGTAAAGCTCCCTCCACACCGCCACTCACACACTTCCTGGATCAGAGAACAGAATTTAGATCATCTAAAAAGTCCAATCACACACAGCTTGATCAGACACAGTGTGAATCTCTCTCTCCACGGCCCCATCACACACTCCAGCGGTCAGACACAGAAGGAAACCCCCCTCAGCGCACATGACGAACATCGGAGCGAGAGTGATTCTCCATCGTCTGCTTCTCAACGCACCACATAGCAAATTTCAGACACAGAGTGAAGCTGCCTCCAAACGACCCCATCTCACACTCCCGAGTCTAACACAGTGTGAATCTCCGTCTTTACGTCCCATCACGCAATTCCTGGCAGGTCACAGAGTGAGGCTGTCTCTGAACCGTTCCATCACAACCACGTGTGCTTTCACACAAAGCGAAACTCCGCCCACACCCTCCCATGGCACACTCATGGGGTCAGACTCCCTCCACAATATCCAATGACACAATTCGTTGTCACATAGAATAAACATCCATCTGCACTGTCCCATCACCACTCCTGGAATCAAACACAAACGCTCTCTCTCTGCGATCCCATCACACACTCCCGGATTCAGACACAGAGTGAATCTCCCTCCACACCATCCCGTCAAACACTCCCGGATTCAGAGTGAAAAGCTCTCTCCACCGTGCCTTAACACACTTCAGGGGTCAGACATGGGGTGCATCTCTCTGGGCAGTGTCCCATCAGACAATCCCGCTGTCACACACAGAGTGAAGTTGGATCCAGACTGTCCCATCAGACATTCCCGGAGTGAGACATAGAGTGAAGCAGCAATGTTCCATCTCACAATCCCGTGGTCAGACACAGAATGAATTTACCTCCACAACGTCCCATCACACTCTCTGGGTTCAGTGACAGAGGGAAACTTCCTCCATGCAGTCTCATCACGCTCGCCGGTTCAAACACAGAGTGAATCACCCTCCATATCATCTCTTCACACTCTCCCGATGTCAAGCACAGAGTGACGATTACTCTCTCCATGCCTGTACTGTGATGAGGAGCGGGTGAAAGAGGGGGATGATGCCTCACCTCTTCTGCTGGTCAAAAATTCACAGATTTGAGCCTTGGTTTCGCTGACAGATCTGTACTTCGTTTCCACCTCAGTGAACTGGTGACGGAGATCGCTGTTCATTCGTTTAAGAACGGACAGATTAGAGTTTCGGTGACATGTTTCGTAAGACTGACGAATCTGTGACACTGAGAGAGATGGTGAAGGATGTTTAGCGTTTACAGTGACGTGTGAATCAGCGTCACGCTACCGAACAGGTCACAGAG
This sequence comes from Hemitrygon akajei, assembly GCF_048418815.1. NCBI lineage: Eukaryota > Metazoa > Chordata > Chondrichthyes > Myliobatiformes > Dasyatidae > Hemitrygon > Hemitrygon akajei. The sequence goes on along the minus strand of NW_027332044.1, from coordinate 300,236 downwards.
AGTGTTGTGCCAGTGTCACAGTGAAGGATGTGCTGGCGTCACAGTGAGAGGCGTCGGTGCCACCTTGAGGGACGTGTCTATGTCACGCTGTGTGGTATATCAATGTCCTGGTGTTGTTACCATGGGGGTCTGCGTCAGTATCGTGCGGGGCATGTCCGAGTTGCTGTGAGGGACGTGTCGGTGTCACTGTGATAGGAGTTTCTGTGCCCCGGCGGGAGGTGTGCCAGATCACAATGAAGTGTATCTCGATGTCAAGACGAGGAAAATGTCAGAGTGAAGGGCCATGTGGTGTCACCGTGGGTAGAAGATCTGTGTCATGGTGTGGGGTGTGCTGGTCTCACAAAGCGGGCTATGTCTGTGTCACGGTGAGAGACATGTCATGGCCACGGTGTGTGTGAGAGGGTCACGCTGAGGTGTGTGTCGGTGTCACGGAGAGGACTATGTCGGTGTCATTGAGAATTTAGGTGTTGGTATCACGTTCAGGGGTTTGCCTGTGTCAGGGTGAGGTGAGGGTAATTGCCTCAGTGAGCGGTGCATTTGTGTAATGTTGAGGGTGATACTGTCTCGGTAAGGGGTGTTACAGTCACTTCTGAGTCTTTGTCACGGTGCGGGGTGGAGAGGATCACATTGAGGAGCGTGAAGGTGTCACTGTGAGGTGTGTTTCGGTGTCCCATTGAGGAGTTTATCAGTAAGACGGTCAGGGACATGTCGTTGTTACTGAAGGGTACCATGCGGCCAGTGTGACTGCCATGTGCGTGTCCAGGCGATGGTCTTGTCAGTGTCGCGGTTAGTGGTGTCTATCTGTCTCTTTGTAGGTCCTGACCGTAATACGGTAAGAGCATCGTTAATGTTATGGTGAATGGCGTGTCGGAGTCAGGACGAGTCTTGATTGTGTTACGGTCAAGGCCGTGTTTTTATCACGGTCAGGGGTGTGTCCGTGTTATAGAAGATAGAGCATAGAATTGTAGAGCACAGTACAGGCATTTTGGCCCACAATGTTATGCCGACCCGTAAACAGTGCCTCCCATGTAATTCCCCACATACCTGTCCAGCAGCCTCTTAAATTTCACTGATGAATCTGCCTCCGCTGCTGACTCAGGCAGTGCATTCCACGCACGAACAACTCTCCGAATAAAATTTAAAAAGAAACAACTTCCTCTAATATCCCCCTTCAACTTCCTACCCTTTACCTTAAAGCCAGGTCCTGTTGTATTGAGCAGTGCGCCCTTGGGGAAGAGGCGCTGGCTGTCCACTCTACCTATTCCTCTTAATATCTTGTATACGCCCATTATGTCTCCACTCATCCTCCTTCTCTCCAACGAGTAAAGCCTAAGCTCCCTTAATCTCTGATCATAATTCAGACTCTCTAAACCAGGCGGCATCCTGGTAAATCTCCTCTGTACCCTTTCCAATGCTTCCACATCCTTCCTATAGTGAGGCGACCAGAACTGGACACAGTACTCCAAGTGTGGCCTAACTTGAGTTTTATAGAGCTACACCATTACCTCACTTTCCTGTGGAAAGTGGCCAGTGAGTGAGTGGGCCAGTGAAGGAGTCAAGATTTGAGGCTTTGACTCGAGAGATATCGGAAGATGCTGTTGGCGAGAAAGACCGACCAGGTGTGAGCCACGGTGGCAGGGCCTCTGGCACTGAGTCTGACCCTGTGGTGCAGAAGGATGGGACAGAGAAGATGAGTGCTATCGTCATTGGAGACTCTATAGTCAGAGGAGCAGACAGGAGATTTTGTGGACGTGAGAACGAAACCCGCATGATTTGCTGTGTTCCGGATTCCAGGGTCCGGGATGAATCTGACCGGGTGCATGACATCTTGGTACGAGAGGGAAAGCAACCAGAAGTCGTGATACATATTGGGACCAACGACATAGGCTGAAAGAGGGATGAGGTCCTGAAGTGTGAGTTTCGGGACTAGGCAGAAGGCTGAAGAACAGGACCTGAAGGGTGGCATTCTCAGGATTGCTGACAGTGCTACGTGATAGTGATGGTAAGAATTGGAGGAGATGGCTGTTGAATGCGTCGATGAGGAGTTGGTTCAGGGGGCAGGGTTTAGATTTTTGGATCATTGGGATCTGTTCTGGGGAAGTTAGGACGTCTGCAGATTGTATGGGTTGAACCTGAACTCGAGGGGGAGCAATATCCTTGCAAGTATGTTTGCTAGCATGGTTCGGGAGGGTTTAGAATAATTTACAAGGGAGATGGGACCCGGAGGAATAGAGCAGTGAAAGAAGTGCATGGCGTAAAGCCAGATTAAAATATAGAGAGGCATTGAGGAAAGAGAAGCAGAATAAAGGGTTTAAAGATCGTAAGGTTGAAGGGCTAAAGTGTGTGCACTTCAATGCAAGAAGCATCAGGAACAAAGGTGATGCATTGTGATGTAGTGACCATTCCGAAGAAATGGCTGGCACCAGGGCAGGAATGGATTCTTAATATTCCTGGACTTCAGTGCTTTAAAAGGGATAGAGAGAGCGGAAAAGAGGAGGAGAGGTGGCATTACTGGTAAGGATATTATTACAGCTGCAAAAAGGGTGGTTAATGCAGCAGTATCCTCTTTTGAGTCAGTTTGGGTAGACGTCCGGAACAGAAAGGGAGCAGGTACTCTACTGGGGGAATTCTATAGACCCCCTGGTAGCAGCAGAGATACCGAGGATCAGATTGGGAGGCAGATTTTGGGAAGGTGCAAAAATAGCAGGGTTGTTATCATGGGTGACTTTAACTTACCTAATATTGATTGGCACCTTATTAGTTCAAAGTGTTTAAATGGGGCAGAGTTTACTAGGCGTATCCAGCATGGATTCTTGTCACAGTATGTTGACAGGCCGACTAGGGGGAATGCCATAAAAGATCTAGTATTAGGTAACGAACGAGTCAGGTCACAGATCTGTCAGTGGGTGAGCATCTTGGGGACAGTTATCACTGCTCCCTGGCCTCTAGCATTATCATGGTAAAGGATAGAATCAGAGAGGACAGGAATATTTATAATTGGGGAAGGGCAAATTATGAGTCTTTAAGGCTAGAACTTTCGGGTGTGAGCTGGGATGAATGTTTTTGCAGAGAAATGTACTGTGGACATGTGGTCGATGTTTAAGGATCTCTTGCAGGATGTTAGGGATAAATTTGTCCCGCTGAGGAAGACAAAGAATGGTAGGGTGAAGGAACCGTTTGTGACAAGTGAGATGGAAAAAATAGTCAGCTGGAAGAAGCTAGCATACATGAGGTTTAGGAAGCAAGGATCGGATGGGGCTATTGAGGAATATAGGATAGCAAGAAAGGAGCTTAAGAAGGAGCTGAGAAGAGCAAGAAGAGGGCATGAGATGGCCTTGGTGAGTAGGGCAAAGAAAAACCCCAAGGCATTCTTCAGTTATGTGAAGAACAAAAGGGTGATAGAAGTGAAGATAGGACCAATTAGAGATAAAAGTGGGAAGATGGGCCAAGAGGCTGTGGAAGTGATCGAGCTCCCCAATGAATACTTCTTTTCGGTATTCAGCACTGAGAGGGAACTTAATGACGGAGAGGACAATATGAGTGAGGTTGATGTTCTAGAGCATGTTGGCATTAAGGGAGAGGAGGTGTTGGAGTTGTTAAAATACATTAGGACGGATAAGTCCCCGGGGCCTGACGGAATATTCCCCAGGCTGGATGCCGGTGGACAACGAGGACATAAATATCCTTGACAGAGGCTCAGCAATCTCTTCCCTCTCCTCGTGGAGCAGCCTGTGAAATATTCTGTCAGGCTCTTTGGACTTATCCGTCCTAATGAATTTTAAGAACTCCAACAACTCTTCTCCCGTACTATCAACATGCTCCAGGATATCAACGTCCCTCATATTGTCCTCACCGTCATCATATTGTCTCACATTGGTGAATACCGAAGATAAGTATTCAGTGAGGACCGTGCTCTCTTCCGCAGTATTAGGGCACATAGAACCATAGAACATTACAGCACAAAAACAGGCTTTTTTGACTTTCTTGGCTGTGCCGAACCATTTTTCTGCATAGTCCCACTGACCTGCACCTGGGCCCCATCCCTCCAAACCCCTCTCATCCATATACATGTCCAGGTTTTTCTTAAGTCTTAAAAGTGATCCCGCATTCACCAATTCATCTGGCAGCTCATTCCACACTCCCAGCACTCTCAGCTTAAAGGGAACATTCGTCCCCATAATTTCCCCCTTCACCCTTAACCTATGACCTCTGTTTTTTTCTCCCCGGCCTCAGTGGAAAAAGCTTGCTGGCATTCACTCTATGTATATCTATCATAATGTTATATGTACTCACCTACCATCCCACAAGCTTCCGGGTCCGACGTATATTCCTCCGTAACTGCCGCCACCGCCAACGAGATCCCACTACCAAGCACATCTTCCACTCCACCCCCCCTTTCTGCTTTCCACAGGGATCGCTACCTACGCGATTATATTTTCCACTCCTACCCCCCCCCCCCCCCCCCCCCCGCCATCCGTTCCCATCGATCTCCCTCCTGGCACTTATCCTTGTAAGCAGAACAAGTGCTGAACCTGCCCTTACACTTCCTCCCTCATCACCATCCAGGTCGCCAGGCAGTCCTTCCAGGTGAGGCGACACTTTATATCTCTAACAAATCACCCCTCGTTCTTCTACACTCCAGGGAATAAAGTCCTAACCTATTCAACCTTTCTCTGTAACTCAGTTTCTCAAGTCCCGGCAACATCCTTTTTAACCTTCTCTGCAATCTTTCAACTTTATTAATATCCTTCCTGTAATTTGGTGAACAAAACTGTACCCAATACTCCAAATTCGGTTTCACCAATGTCTTATACATCCTCACCATTACATTCCAACTCTTAAACTCAATACTTTGATTTATAAAGGCCAATGTACCAAAAGATCCCTGTACAAACCTATCTGCTTGTGATGCCACTTTCAGGTAATTATGTATCTGTATTCCCAGATCCCTCTGTTCTACTGCACTCCTCAGTGTCCTACCATTTACCTTGTATGTTCTACCTAGGGTTGACCTTCTGAAGTGCAGTATCTCTCACTTGTCCGCATTAAACTCTATCTGCCATTTTTCGGCCCATTCCTCCAATTGGTCCAAATCCCTCTGCAAGCTTTGAAAACCTTCCTCACTGTCCACTACACCTCCACTCTTTGTATCATCAGCAAATTTGCTGATCCAATTTCCCACATTATCATCCAGATCATTGATATAGATGACAAATAACAATGGAACCAGCACTGTTCCCTGTGGTACACCACCAGTCACAGGCTTCCTCTCAGAGTAGCAATTCTCCACAACCACTCACTGTCTTCTTCCAATGAGCCAATGTCTAATCCAATTTACTACCTCTCCATGTATACCTGGCGACTGAATCTTCCTAACCAATCTCCATGCTGGACCTTGTCAAAAGCTTTACTGAAGTCCACGTATACAACATCCACTGCCTTCCCTTCATTCATTTCCTGGTAACGTCCTCGAAAAACTCTAATAGATTGGTTAAACATGACCTACCACGCACATAGCCATGCTGACTGTTTCGAAGAAGTTTATGTCTATCGAAATACTTGCAGATCCCAACTCTTAGTATTCTTTACAATAACTTACCTACTACCGATGTCAAACTTATCGGCCTATAATTTCCTGGTTTACTTTTTGAGCCTTTTTTAAACAACGGAACTAAATGAGCTATCCTTCCCACCTTTATCTCTAATCGGTTTTACCTTCACTCCGGTCTTCCTTTTATTCTTCACATAACGGGAAGAATGAACTACCCTACTCGCCAAGACCTTCTCATCTATCCTTCTTGCTCTTCTCAGCCCGTTCTTAAGCTCCTTTCTTGCTACCCTATGTTCCGCAATAGAACAATCTGTTCCTTGCTTCCTAAACCGTATGCTGCCTTCCACCTGACTGGATTTTCCACCTCACTTGTCACCCATGGTTCCTTCACCCTACCATTATTTATCTTCATCACCGGGAGAAATTTATCCCTAACATCCTGCAAGAGATCCCAAAACATCGACTAGATGTCCTGTGATAAGTGGTGTGCCACAGGGATCAGTGCTGGGTCCATTTTTATTTGTCATCTATATCAATGATCTGGAATGTAACGTGGTAAGTTGGATCAGCAAATGTGCTGAAGATACAAAGATTGGAGGTGTAGTGGACAGTGAGGAAGATTTTCAATGCTCGCAGAGCTATTTGTACCAGCTGGTAAAATGGGCTGAAAAATGTCAGATGGAGTTTAATAGAGACAAGTGTGAGGTATTGCACTTTGGAATGACAAAGCAAGGTAGAACATACACGTAAATGGTAGGGCACTGAGAAATACAGTCGAAAAGAGAGAGCTAGAAATACAGATAAAATTCCCTAAAAGTGCCCTCACAGGTAGAGAGGGTAGTAAAGAGAGCTCTTGGTACATTGGCATTTATATATCAAAGTACTGAGTATATCAAAGAATTGGAACGTTATGATGAGGTTGTATAAGGCATTGGTGAGGCCAGATTTGGAATATTGCGTGCCATTTGAGTCACCGAATTACAGGAAATATATTAATAAGGTACGAATGCTGCAAAGGTTTACATGGATGTTGCCGGGACTTGAGAAACTGAGTTACAAAGCAAGGTTGAATAGATTTGACAAGGTTCCACACGGAAGGTTAGTTAGGAAGGTTCAGTCGTTAGGTATGAATGTTGAAGCAGTAAAATTTATTCGACAGTGGCTGGATAGGAGATGCCAGAGAGTAGTGGTGGATAAATGTTTGTCAGGTTAGAGGCCGGTGACTAGTGCTGTGCCTCAGGGATATGTACTGGGTCCAATGTTATTTGTCATATACATAAATTATCTGAATGATGGGGTGGTAAATTGAATTGTAAGTATGTAGATGATTCTAACATAGGTGGCGATGTGGATAGTGAAGTAGGTTTTCAAAGTTTGCAGAGGTATTTAGGCCAGTTAGAAGAGTGGATTGAACGATGGCAGATGGAGTTTAATGCTGATAAGTGTGAGGAGCTACATTTTGGTAGGACTAATCAAAATAGGACATACAAGGTAAACGGTAGGCCATTGAAGAATGCAGTAGAACAGAGTGATCGAGGAATAATGATGCATTTTTCCCTGAAGATGGAATCTCATGTGGACAGGTTGGTGAACAAAGCTTTTGGTATGCTGTCCTTTATAAATCAGAGCATTGAGTATAGGAGTTGGGATGTATGGTTAAAATTGTACAAGAAATTGTTAAGGCCATATTTGGAGTATTGTGTACAGTTCTGGTCAACGAATTGTAAGAAAGATGTTAACAAAATAGAGAGAGTATAGAGAAGAATTACTAGAAGGTTACCTATGTTTCAACAGCTAACTTACACAGAAAGGTTGACCAAGTTCAGTCTTTACTTTTTGGAGCTTAGAAGGTTGAGGGTGGTCTTGAGAAGAGGCATCTAAATTTATGAGGGGGATAGATAGAGTTGACGTGGATAGGCTTTTTCCTTTGAGAGTAGAGGAGATTCAAACAAGAGGACAAAAGTGAGTGAGAGTTAGGGGCCAAAAGTTTAGGGGGAACACGAGGGGGAACTTCTTTACTCAGAATGTGGTAGCTGTGTGGGACAAGCTTCCAGTAGAAATGGTAGAGGCAGGTTCGTTATTGTCATTTAAAGTAAAGTTGCAGAGGTATATGGACAGAAAAGGAATGGAGGGTTATGGTTGGTGGGACCAGGTGAGAATAAGCCTCCGGCACGGACTGCAAGGGCTGAGGTTGCCTGTTTCCGTGCTGTAGTTGTAATATAGTTACATTGTTTAGATTAGGAGTTTATTCTCTGGAGCGTAGAAGAATGAGGGGATATTTGATGGAGGTGTATAAAATTATGATGGATATAGATAGAGTGAAGACAAGCAGGCTTTTTCCAATGAAGCTAGGGGAGAGAAAAAAAAAACAGAGGGCATGGGTTAAGGGTGAAGGGGAAAAAGTTTAAAGGGAACATTAGGGGTTGCGGCTTCTTCACCCAGAGGTTAGGAGTGTGGAATGAACTGCCAGATGAACTGGTGAATGCGGGTTCACTTTTAACATTTAAGAAAAACTTGGACAGGTACATGGATGAGAGGTGTATGGAGAGATATGATTCAGGTGCAGGTTAGTGGGACTAAACAGATAAATTATACAACACAGCCAACAAGGACCAAAAGACCCGTTTCTGTGCCGCAATGTTCGGTGGTTCTATGGTTCTATGTCTATAGTACATCCCCTGCAAATTATCATCCCAATTCACACCCGAAAATTCTAGTCTGACAGCTTCATATTTTCACTTCCCCAATTAAAATTTTTCCTGTCCTCTCTGATTCTATCCTTTTCCATGATAATGCTAAAGGCCAGGGTGCCGTGGTCACTGTCCCCAGATGTTCACCCATTGAAAGATCTGTGACCTGTCCCTGTTCGTTTCCTAATACTAGATCCAGTATTGCATTCCCCCAGTCGGCCTGTCGACACACTGTGACACTAATACTGACTCAAAAGAGGATAGTGCTACGTTACCCACGCTTTCTTGTGCTGACCAGTAATGCCACCGCTTCTCCCCTTCAAGAAATATGGAGAATCCGTTCCTGCCCTGGTGCCATCTAAATCTCTGTAATGGCCAGTACATCATAATTCCATGTATGTATCCAAGCTCTCAGTTCATCACCTTTGTTCCTGATGCTTCTTGCATTGAAGTACACGCACTTTAGCCCTTCTACCTTACTACCTTTATACCCTTTATTCTGCTTCTCTTTCCTCAAAGCCTCTCTATGCATTGGATCTGGCTTTACTCCATGCACTTCTTTCACTGCTCCATCGCTCCGGATCCCATTCCCCTTGCAATTTAGTTTAAACCCTCCGGAACATGCTAGTAAACCTACCTGCAAGGATATTGCTCCCCCTCGAGTTCAGGTGCAACCCATCCATTCTGTACAGGTCCCACCTTCCCCAGAAGAGATCCCAATGATCCAAAAATCTAAAACCCTGCCTCCTGCACCAACTCCTCAGCCACGCATTCAACAGCCATCTCCTCCAATTCTTACCATCGCTATCACGTAGCACTGGCAGCAATCCTGAGAACGCCCCCCTTGAGGTCCTGTTCATCACCCTTCTGCCTAGTTCCCGAAACTCACACTTCAGGACCTAATCCCTCTTCCCTACGGTGAGGAGTTTTTAATTGGAGTACGGTAAGCTGGGGGTGGAAGTTGTTGTCACTGCGATGTTTTACAATAACAATTCATTCCACTCTCTTTATTTATGGTCTGACTCCACACGGAGCCCGTTCCACTCACCATGGATCGAGAGACCGGCCACTATCACGATGAGGGCGGCTGTAACTAGGCAGAGTAGGCAGATCAGACGGTACGGCCTATTTCCGATCTTCACTTTCGACTGTTGTTCTTGCGCAGCTGTGGAGAGACCATACGACCATAAGATCACAATCAATATTTAATAAGACGATAGGAGCTACTAATGAATACTTTACTTCAGTATCTTAGCTAATAGAAGTGTTGACTTGCAGCAGACTGAAAAACTTCAGCATGTAGATATTCAGAAAGAGGATGTGCTGGAGCTTTTGGAAAGCATCAGGTTGGATAAGTCGCCTGGAACGAACGAAATGTAAAGGAGGCTACCGTGGAAGTCGAGGGAGGAGATTGCTGAGATTCTAGCGATGATCATTGCGTTATGAATAGGGACGGGAGGTCAGAACCGCCCCCCCACCTTACCCCATCCCTATCTATAATTTTAGTCTGGTTTTCTTTATCTCTCTTCCCCCCCTCTATAATCTCTCCCGCCCCAGCCTTACCTTTCTTTCTCCTTTAATTCTATAATTCTCCACCTTCCCCCTACCCAATTTCCCTCCAGCTTATCACTTCCCAGCTCTCCACTTCATCCCTCCCCACACTTCTTATCTCCCCCCCCCCGACCATCCTAAGTTACTTCACTCCTGATGAAGGGTTTCAGCCCGAAACGTCGTCACTACCTCCTCCCATAGATGCTATCTGGCCTGCTGAGCTCTGCCAGCATTTTGTGTTTTTATATGCAATTCTCATTCCAGTTAAGAGGGAAATAACCGCTGAGAGAAATTCCATGGGCGTAGAAAAATGAGAGAGAGAGAGAGAGATTGAGTGGTGGATTGTGGAGCATGTCTGATAAGAACAGCAGAATGAGGTTTAACTGCGGACCAGAGTAACATTCCTTACTCCGTCTGTGGAAGGAACTGCTAGAGAAATGGTCGATGCAGATGCATTAGCACGTACACGTGTGCGTATAGCACATGATCCATTCAGAATGGCGTCATCAATGTAAACTCTGACCTGCCTGAGCAGTCACTGGCATTTCTCCTGGTCTCGACGCAAAAGGAGGATCTTCAACCTTAGCGATGAGAAGTTCATTTCGGCGAAAGTTCAGCTGAGAGTAGGTGGGATCCAGACCATCTGGAACAGAATGGAAGATAATTTGAGAGAGAGAGAAATAGAAGGGCAAGGGACAGGTAGAGAATGGTGGGGCGGAGTGTGAGACAGGGAGAAAATTTGAGGAAGATGTGGAAGTGAGTAGAGAAACAAGTGGAGACGGAGCAGCAGATGGATGGATGGAGAGGGGAAATAGGGTGAGAGATGAAGGCGCTGGGCGGGAAACTGGGAGAGAATGGGGAGACAGAACGAGGAGAGGAATTCAACAGGCAGTGTGGATGGAGAAGAACGAACGGGACGGGTTGCACCTTTACAGGCGGGGGACCAGCATTCTGACAGGCAGGTTTGCCACTGTAAGACGGGTGTTTTTAAACTAGTAAGTGGGGGAGGAGAGGGGAAAACTGGAAATATTATGATAGTTAAAGGAAAAGAGAGAAATAGAAAACTTAAGAAAGACAACAAAATTAAAGGGGCAGAAAGCTCAGGAAGGATTCGGAGCGTATGGCCAAGTGCAACAGGGATCAATGTGTGAAGTAAGGGAAGTGATGGATGAAAAGTATTATACATGAATGCACGAAGTATAAGAAATAAAGTGAATGAGCTTGAGCTCAGTTGGATATTGGCAAGTATGATGTTATAGGAATAACAGAGACATGGCTGCAAGAGGACCAGAACTGGGAAATGATTCTTCAAGCGAATACGTCCTATCGAAAGGACAGACAGGTGGGCAGAGGGGGTGTGGTGACTTTGCCGGTGAGGAATGAAATTCAGTCCCTTGCGATGGGTGACATAGAATCAGGAGAGTAGAGTCAGTACGGATAGAACAGAAAAATTGTAAGGGCAAAAAGACCCTAATATGAGTAATCTACAGGCCCCCAAATAGTAGCCTGGATACAGGGGGCAAGTTGAATCAAGACCTAAAATTAGCATGTAGCAAAGGTAATGCAACATGCAGGTAGACTGGGAAAATGAGTTTGGTACTGGACCGCAGGAAAGGGAGTTTGTGGAGTGCCTCCGAGATGGATCCTTAGAGCAGCTTGTATTGGAGCCTACCCAGCAGAAGACAATTGTGGATCTAGTGTTGGGTAATGAACCGGATTTGATAAGGGAACTCGAGGTAATGGATCCATTCCGAGGTAGTTACCATAATATGATAAGTTTTATTCTACAGTTTGAAAGGGAGTAGGGAAAATCAGAGGTGTCAGTATTACAGTTAAGCAAAGGGGACTATGGAGTCATGAGGGAGGAACTAGCCAAAGTTGACTGGAAGGATACCCTAGCAGGGGTGACAGTGGAACAACAATGACAGGTATTTCTGGGAATAATACAGAAGGTGCAGGATCAGTTCATTCCAAAGAGGAAGAAAGATTCTAAGGGGAGTAGGGGGCGTCCGTGGCTATCAAGGGAAGTCAAAGACAGTATAAAAATAAAAGAGAAGTATAACATAGCAACGATGAGCGGAAAGCCACAGGATTGGGAAACATTTTAAGGAGCAACAGAAGATAACTAAAAAGACAATACGGGGAGAAAAGATGAGGAACGAAGGTAAGCTAGCCAAGAATACCAAGGAGAATAGTAAAAGCTTCTTTAGGTATGTGAAGAGGGAAAAAAAATAAGACCAAAGTTGTGCCCTTGAAGACAGAAACGGGTGAATTTATTATGGGGAATAAGGAAATGACAGACGAGCTGAATAAGTTCTTTGGATCTGTCTTAACTAGGGAAGACACAGACAATATCCCAGATGTAATAGTGGTCAGAGGACCTGGGCAACGGAGTAACTGACGGAAATCCACATTAGGCAGAAAGTGGTGTTGGGTAGACTGATGGGACTGAAGGCTAATAAATCCCGAGGGCCTGATGGTCTGGTGTGCCAGGGTACTTAAAGAGGTAGCTCTAGAGATCGTGGTCGAATTGGTAATCATTTTCCAATGTTCTATAATTCAGGATCAGATCCTGAGGATTGGAGGATAGCTATTGATATCCCACTTTTTAAGAAAGGTGGGAGAGAGAGAACAAGAAATTAGCCTGACATCAGTGGTGGGGAAGTGCTGGAGTCAATGATAAATGATGAAATAGCGGCACATTTGGATAGCAGTAACTGGATCGGTTCGAGTCATCATGGATTTACGAAGGGGGGATCATGCTTGACCTATTTCTGGAATTTATTAAAGTTGTAACTATGAAAATGGACAAGGAGAGCCAATGGATGTAGTGCACCTGGGCTTTCAGAAAGCCTTTGATGAGGTCCCACATAGGAGAATAGTGGGCAAAATTAGAGCACATGGCATTGGGAGTAGAGTACTAACATGGATATAAAATTGGATGGGAGGCAGGAAACAAAACGTAGGGATTAACGGGTCCTTTTCAGAATGGCAGGCAGTGACTCATGGGGTACCGCAAGGCTCGGTGCTGGAATCGTACCTATTGACAATATATATTAATAATTTAGATGAAGGGATTAAAAGTAACATTAGCAAATTTGCAGATGACACAAAGCTGGGTGGCAGTGTGAAATATGAAGAGGATGTTAGGAGAATGCCGGGTGTCTTAGACAGGTTGGGTGAGTGGGCACATACATGGCAAATGCAGTTTAATGTGGATAAATGAGAGTTTATCCACTTTGGTGGAAAGAACAGGAAGGCAGATTACTATCTGAATGCAGTCAAGTCAGGAAAAGGGGATGTACAACGAGATCTAGGTGTTCTTGTGCATCAGTCAATGAAAGCAAGCATGCAGGTACAGCAGGCAGTGCAGAAAACTAATGGTATGTTGGCCGTCATAACAAGGGGAGATGAGTATAGGAACAAAGAGATCCTGCAGTTGTACAGGGCCCTGGTGAGACCACATCTGGAGTATTTTGTTTAATTTTGGTGTTCAAATCGGAGGAAGGACATTCTTGCTATTGAGGGAGTGCAGCGTAGGTTCACGAGGTTATTTCCGGGGATGGCGTGAATGTCATATGTTGAAAGATTGGAACAACTGGGCTTGTATACACTGGAATTTTGAAGGATGAGAGTGGATCTGATTAAAACATATAAGATTATTAAGTGATTGGACACGCTAGAGGCAGTAAACATGTTCCCGATGTTGGTGGAGTCCAGAACCAGAGGCCTCAGTTTAAGACTAAGGGGTAGGTCATTTAGAACTGAGTTGAGAAAAGCTTCTTCACCCATGGAGTTGTGGATCTATGGAATGCTCTGCCTCAGAAGACAGTGGAGGCCATTTCTCTAGATGCTTTCAAGAAAGAGTTGGATAGAGCTTTTAAAGATAGCGGAGTCAAGGGTTATGGGGTTAAGGCAGGAACGGGGTACTGATTGTGGATAATCAGCCATGATCACAATGAAAGGCAATTCTGACTCGAAGGGCTGAATGGCCTACTCCTGCACCTATTGTCTATTGTCTATTGCGGACAGGAGTAAGGCGGTCATGTTGCAGTTGTACAGGACGTCGATGAGGCCGCACTTGGAGTACGGTATTCAGTGTTGGTCGTCCTGTTCCCAGAAAGATACCATCGAACTGGAAATGAGTGCACGGGGTGATTCACGACGACTTTGCCGGGATTGCAGGGATGAGTTAGGGAAAAAGGTTGGGTTGATTACGACTTTATTGCTTGTAGCGCAGGGATGACCTTTCAAGGGTATATAAAGCCACGAGGAGCACAGACAGAGTGAATGGGCGCAATTATACCCCCTGGACCTGGGCAACCAAGGACCTGAGCGCACAGGTATAGGGAGACAGGGGAAATAGATTCAACTGGCGAGCCGATTGACAACCGTTTGTTACCCAGATGGTGGTCAGTCTGTGGAACGAGCTGCCAGGGACCTGGTGGAGAAGAATACATCACACACTTGGCCATTTGTGCAGTATGACATGTGAGCCCTCCAGAATGACGTCGTTGTTGCATCACTGACCTGCTTGTGTATTGGTGAGGCGTTCGACTTTCCGAATGTTCAGATCGGTGTAGGTGGAGGTCATATCGTCTGCGAGAGAGAGACAGACAAGTATGAGATAGCGCGATAGAGAATCGGGGACTGTCAGGTGCAGAGGGAAGGAAAGAGAGTACAGAGACGGGGGGGGGGAGTGTTGGGGACAGCGAAAGGGAAGAAGGGAGGCAAGAGAGGGAAGCGAGACAGGGAGCACAACGACAGAGAGTGAAATGGATGGATTGAGATGTTGATAGGGGGTGACTGAAGAGAGGCGATGGGTGGGGAAATGGAGCAGAATTGGGGAAAGAGAACGAGGAGAAATAGGAGAGAGAGGGGCAAAGTGATGTGAGGGGAGGGAGGTAGTCAGTGCGGAGAGTAGGATTGAGAGGCGAGGCAGAGGGGTGAGAGAGTAGAAAGTACAGGATGGAGAAATGTTGGGGGAGAGAGGATGGAAGAGTCAAAAGGAACGAGAGAGTGAGGGAAAGAGTGCAGAGGGAGAGTCAGAGTGGGAGTCCGGGGGAGGGTGACAGAGGGGAGAGGATTAAGAAAGTGAGCAATGAGAGAGGGAAGAGTTAATGGGTAAAAAGGGGTATAGAGATGCTGGGAGGTAGTTAGAGAGCGGACAGAATATTCACGGCAGAGGGAGGCAAAAGAGGAGGGAATGAGGGAGCGATAGGGAGAGAGTGTGAGAGAGGGAATAGTGGGACAGATAGCGTGAAAGATAGGGCAGGAAGAGAGGGGGTACGAAAGAGAGAGAGGTTCAAGGAGTGATAGAGAGGGGACGGGGCGTTGGAGAGGAGCGAATGAGAGACAGCAGTTTGGGGAGAATAGTTAGAGGGTAAACAGAGGGGGTGATGAGGGTCGGGGAGAGTGAGAACAAGAAAGGGGAGAGTCGATGAGATGGGAAAAGAGGGATAGAGGGGAGAAGAGAGGGGAAACAAAAGAATGAGTGTGAGAGGGAAAGGGATAGAGAAGGGGGGAAGAGGTAAGGTTAGTGCAGAGTGAAGGGGGTGAGGAGATGGAAAATACGAGAGTGGATCAAAAATATATTTTAGGGGGCTCCCTCATCACCGCATCTCTCATTGCCGTCTCTAAACACCATCCTTTCCAAGGCACTCCTTATTCACCTGCCATCCCACAACCCTCCCTGCTTTCGCCGTCTCAGCGCTCCCCCCTCAGTCACCCTTCCACCCCACCGCCCCGATCACGAGAATTCCACAACACTGCCCCCCATGACATTCCGTCCTCCCATATCACACTCTCTACACCCCACTCCACAACACTGCCCCCATGACATTCCGTCCTCCCACATCACACTCTCTACACCCCACTCCAAAACACTGCCCCCCCCATGACATTTCGTCCTCCCACTCCACACTCTCTACACCCCACTCCACAATGCTGCCTCGATAATTCCCTCCTATGCCGGTCGCTCCACGCCACCCTTCCCAAAGCACGCCAGCGTCACAGACGTCCCCACCCCCTCACCTTGCTCCTCCGAGTCGCCTGACCTGCGCGCTCCCTTCGACATATTCTCAAACAGCGAATGTTAATGGTCAGCTGTGTTTGCCCTGAGGTCTCTCGACAGGAATAGACAAATTACATGAACACAGTCAAGGCAACAACGATGAAACTGTCTTCCATCTCTACGAACCTGGGGCACAGAGAGGGTCTAGGCTTTAGTCGCCACGTACGATACATCAGGTTCAGAAATTGGCTGAGACTCCCTCATCATCGACCCAGGATCAGACACTGAGTGAACCTCACTCCACACCAGCCCATCACACCCTCCCGGGGTCAAACATAGATTGAATCTCCCTGTGCAGCGTCTCACAAGTCCTGGGCTTAGACACAGAGTGACGCTCCCTCCCCAATGTGCCATCACCAACCCCCAGGGACAAACGCAGAGGGGGTTACATCCACACAATCCAACACACGCTCTCGGAGTCAGACTCAAATTGAAACTCCCTCCTTCCGTCTTTCTGCCCCACTCACTTCGGGAAGCTGCCCTTGAGCCAGTATTTGTGCGTTTCTTATTCATGGAAGCCTCACAGTCGTCCAACCTGTCGAGGATCCTTTGAGTGTCTGAGCTCAGGAAGGAGAAGTAACCGTTGTCACAGTAAGCCCGTTTTGACAAGTGAGTCAGACCGACACCAAAAAACACAAGTTGAGCAGCTGAAAAAGTGAGGAAGCGAGAACTGGGGGTGGGAGAGGTACCGTGGAGAGGGGTTGAGAGTGCGAGAGAATGGCCCGCAGAGATGGACTTCGATAAGGCCTTTGACAAGTTCCCACATGGGAGGTTAGTTAAGAACATTCAGTTGCTAGGTATAGATGGTAAAGTAGTAAACTGGATTCGACATTGGCTCAATGGGAGAAGCCAGAGTGGTAGTGGATGATGTCTTCTCTGAGTGGAGAACTGTGACTAGTGGTGTGCCACAGGGATCAGTGCTGGGTCCATTGATATTTGTCATCTATATCATTGATCTGGATGATAATGAGGTACATTGGATCAGCAAATTTGCTGATGATACAAAGATTGGAGGTGTAGTGGACAGTGAGGTAGGTTTTCAAAGCCTGCAGAGGGATTTGGACCAGATGGAGAAACGGACTGGAAAATGGCAGATGGAGTTTAATACAGACAAGTGTGAAGTGTTGCTTTTTGGAATGGAAAATCAAGGTGGAACATACTAGGTAAATGGTAGGACATTGAGGAGTGCTGTAGAACAGAGTGATCTAGGAATACAGATACATAATTCCCTAGTTTCCTTAGTAAATACAGCTGCAAAAAAAAAAAACCATTTAATATCTCTCACATTTCTTTTGGTTCCATACATAGCCGACCACTCTGATCTTCAAGAGCACCAATTTAATCCATTACTATCCTTTAGCTCCTAACATACCTGTAGAAGCTCTTTGGATTATCCTTGACCCTGACTGCCAACGTAACCTCATGTCTTCTTTTATCCCTCCTGAGGCTTCACAAGTAGATAGGGTTGTAAAGAAAGCTTTTAGTACTTTGGCTTTTATTAATCAAAGTATTGAGTATAAGAGTTGGAATGAAATGGTGAGGTTGGATAAGACATTGGTGAGACCGAATTTGGAGCATTGTGTGCAGTTCTGGTCACCTAATTACAGGAAAGATATTTATAAGGTTGAAAGAGTGCAGGAAAGGTTTGCAAGGGCATTGCCGGGACTCGAGAAACTGAGTTACAGAGAATGGTTGAATAGGTTTGGACTTTATTCCCTGGAGCGCAGAAGAATGAGGGGAGATTTGATAGAGGTATATAAAATAATGATGGGGATAGATAGGGTGAATGCAACCAGGCTTTTTTCCGCTGAGGCGAGGGGAGAAATAAAAAACAGGGCATGGGTTAAGGGTGAAAGTGTTGGCGCGTGGCCTAGTTTATAGGGCATTGGTCTAGTGATCTGATGTTCACTGGTTCAAGCCTCAGATGAGGCAGCGTGTTGTGTCCTTGAGCAAGGCATTTGACAACACATTGCTCTGCGACGACACAGGTGCCGAACTGCTTTGGTCCTAGTGTCTTTCCCTTGGAGAACTTGAATAAGAATGTGGAACTTTTGTTCTCGAGGGATATTGGAAACCTGATAAAGAAGAAGAGAGAGATGTAGAACATGTATAGGCAACAGGGAGGAAATAATTTGCTTGAGGAGTATAAAAAGAGAAAGAAAATACTTAAGAAAGAAATCAGGAGGGCTGAAAAAAGACATGATGTTACTGTGGCAGTCAGGGTGAAGGATAATCCGAAGAGAATCTACAGATACGTTAAGAAAAAAATGGATAGTAATGGATAAAATTGGTCCTCTTGATGATCAGAGTGGTCGACTATGTATGGAGCCAAAAGAAATGGGAGAGATATCGAACGTAATTTTTTTTGCATCTGTATTTAAACTGGAATGGAGTCTATGAAAACAATGCAAACAAGTAGGGAGGTCATGGAACAAACAGATTAAAGAGGAGGAGGTGCTTGCTGTCTTGAGGCAAATCAGTGTA